>NC_090020.1:28374592-28674731 GCF_036417845.1 Apteryx mantelli | reverse complement strand
CGTCTCCGTCTCTCTCCCCGTCTCCGTCTCTCTCCCCGTCTCCGTCTCTCTCCCCGTCTCCGTCTCTCTCCCCGTCTCCGTCTCTCTCCCCGTCTCCGTCTCTCTCCCCGTCTCCGTCTCTCTCCCCGTCTCCGTCTCTCTCCCCGTCTCCGTCTCTCTCCCCGTCTCCGTCTCTCTCCCCGTCTCCGTCTCTCTCCCCGTCTCCGTCTCTCTCCCCGTCTCCGTCTCTCTCCCCGTCTCCGTCTCTCTCCCCGTCTCCGTCTCTCTCCCCGTCTCCGTCTCTCTCCCCGTCTCCGCCTGTCTCAGAGTTTTTCAGACACAGCTAATCTCTCAAGTGGGAGAAAAGTGACTGATTAATCAATATATCATCTTGTAATAATTTAATTACAAAAAAAATCAAAGGTTTAAGGCTTCAGTGGTGTACCTTCAGAATGATTATCAAAATGTTAAAGGCAATTAAATAGAGAAGTACAAATTCAGAAAGTATTTCTGCAGTAATTCTCGGTTGTGAAATGTTGTGTGCAACATGAGGTAGTTAAGTTTGGTATCTTTCAAGTAATCATGTGTGCTTCAGACTGTTTGCAGTGAAGCTGAATGACTGCTAGAAGTTAAAACAAGGCAGTCTGTCAAGAAAGAAACGATAAGAATTTAAAAGATTGATAGAAGTCTCCTTGGGAGATGCTGAGAAAGTTTCTGCCAGCCAATTCTCTTTTTTTCTTGGCCTTAGGTCTGTGCTCGGTGGAGAGCCTAATGCATCATGTGCTGGCTTCAGGGAAGGCAAAGAGGACAAAACAAGTTCCAGAAAGGGCTTAATGCACAGACAATACTGAGATATCCATATACTGCAGAAAACTGCTTCAACTACCAATTGAAGGATGGGTCTGCCTCTGCAGAGAATAGCAGATTAGCTGAGGAAATAATCTTTCTAAATGCTGTGTCATCTTCAGCAGTTAACACTGTCTGGAAAAAAACCCAACTTCGTTTTCAAGTTCTTTTAGTTCCTTGCTGCCGTAGAAAAAGAGACTATAGTGCCAAACCAGTGTTACACCTGACAGAATAATACACTGGGAAAATAGGGAATTATGCCCCAGAGAGATGTACACTGAGAAAGATTGGACTGTGTCACTGGACATTTTTCAAAGTGAGGGCCAGACCCATGACCAGACAGATGCCCTTGAGAAACTGCAGAAAAGGCTTCTATGGCATTACTTTGATAGCTATGAAAAATGAATGTTGTACTTGTTTCTGAGGCAGCAAAGTTCAAAGAACAATTACTGATGATGGTATGACTTGAGCAGATTTATGCGACCACAGTTTAAAAACAGGCTGAGTTACTTATGTATTTATTCATATTGCCTTTTATTCATCTATCTGCAGTTCTGTTATCAATGACAGGCAGTGGCTACTTTGAAAATAATATTTGATTTAGATGGGAAAAAGTGGTTGCTTTATGGGAAGGGAGAAAACATTTTAGAAGAAGCGCACAGTTATTTTCCCAGGAGTTGCTAAACTTATCCAAGCAGAGAAGAAAAGTCTTTGAAGTGTTAAGACAAGCAGTCAGGCCTTAGCTCCTCATATATCTTCTTTGCATTAGCCCAGCAGTACACAGGGGACTTAATTCCATTTAGCAGGGCACTTACAGTATGTACAGAATTAAGAATATGAGTAATGGTATTGACTTCAGTGGGACGATGCACATATGCGAGTTGTATAGACTCTAAAATTGTTGCAGGATTGGAGATTTAAGGCTGATTAACCTTTTGTTCCTTAAATCACTCAGAAAAAAACATGTTCTTTCCTCCAGCAGGAACTTCAGAGTCAGGATTCATCAATAATGAGGAAAAAAGAATAAACGTTGCACTAATGTAATTCTGAGATAATATTTAAACCAGGAATAGTTGTGAGCAGTGCTGCGTGGATACAGTAATCTTAAAGGCCTACTGAGAGAAGTAAAATGGATAAAAAATATATTGGAAAAATTCTAGTGCACAGTAATTCCAAATATACATTGTGAGGAAGAAAATCTGAAAACATAAAAATAGGAGGATGGAGATGGGAGCATTACTGTAAGTTAAATAAGACATGCTTGTAGTGCGATATAATTGTAAAAAGTCAATGCAGTTTTGGGATACAGACTTTATACCACATAATAAAACAATAACAGTCCTTTATATAGTATGTTTATATGTGTGTGTGTATACACACACGCGTGCGTGTACGCCCACCCACCCATCCGCCCACCCACATGTTTTTATTAGGTAGAATTATATCCTGTGTTCTTAATCTGTCTCCTTGTCATCATTGCTGTTCAATTTCATGCTGAATGTTTCTTTCAGTTTTGGTTACCACATAACCAAAAGTACTTGTTAACTGGAGGAATAATTCAGAGAATCATGACAAAATGAATTAGAGGGCTGACTTCCAAAGACATACAAATGAACTAAGTATAAAACTTCATTGAAGGAATGCTGAGCTGAGATGTGAGAGCAGTCTGGATTTAAGGGATGCTAAAAGCTGAGCAAAGAAGGAATCATCAGTTTATACACATAGTTATAAATAAGAAATTGGAAAAAAGTCACAGAGGCTTAACTAGAAAATATTTCCTGAAAATGAGGTCTTTTAGCTAGAAGAGTAGTCTCCCAAAGAAAGGAGAGGGAGCCCCACTTTAAAAGCAAACCAAGATAAACCCCACATTGGATGGAACACATGTAAAACTACGTTAAAGAGTAACCTGCAGTTGGAAAGAAAATATGCAGGGTGGCTGAAGAGCTTTTAATGATAAAAGCAAAGCCATACAGATCCCAAGTACATAGCAGAAACTGAGAGATAAAAATGTTTTTTCCCCCTGGATTTTCTTGCTCTATGGATGATGGAAATAAAATTTTTCTTTTTAAACAATAGCCTATTTATCTTGGCATTTGTCATTCTCTGGTGCAGGGATATTTTCTCCCTTTTCACAAAAAAAGAGGAGTGGGATGGAAGAATAAAACACATCTTGATGAATTTTCCCTTGGTAGAGGTGAAGTACATTGGAATGATAAAGATGGAGCAAAATTGTAGCCTGAATAACTTTTTGGGTGTTGAATCATTTGTGTAGCTGGCGTACTTTGTTCACTCTTTTACACAGAACTGTGCTAGATTCCAGAAGCACTTCAGTGCACTGTAAGTCAGTTTACCAAGAGATCACACTACAAATACCATTATTTAAGTGTGTTGCTGTGGTATTGACTAGGATCCTGCTGTGCTAGATGCTGTACAAATACCTGACAAAAAAATCTCTTCAGTCCTTGTCTCAAAGAATCCACAAACTGAGTTGGAAAGCATGTAGGAAGAAGCAGAGGAATCCAAGGAAGTAGTAAGACAGTAATAGGAGTGGTAACTGTTTACGTATACTAACCTATTTGTAAGCATTTTGTCACAGGGGAGCTTTAAGTAGGAGTTTGAAAAAAGAAAGTGGGGAGATTTGGGAACGTGCCTTTAACTATAGGTGCAGCATGGGAAAAAATGTGAAGATCTAATTCCTGTTTCTATCAGTCTTTTGTTATTGACCAGTTGAAGATAGATGCAACTTTTCATTATTGAATGGGAGATAACAGATGAAGCAGAGGAATATTTGAAAAGGTTAGAAAATGAAGGTTAGAGATTCTGTTTAATGGGGTAGAGCAAGGAGAGCTGAGGGAGAGAGGCATGGATGCACAGAGCCAATACGGCAGAGTCAGAGTGACAGAGCAGGGAAAGATTTTTCCCAGCAGGGCTCTGGGAGGTGCCAGATTACCCCTGTTGAAGCCAGAGAAGAGGACATTGCTGTGAGTAAGCCATCACATAATGGGAACCAGAGTATTAGCTCTTAGGATGGGTAGGAGAGGTTGATCAGGAAGGATTTGCCAGACTTGGCTATAGGCAGGTTGTGTGTGTGGAGCCGGGAGACGTATGCGTCTAAATTGAACATGATGCCACCATTGAGGGCCTGGGTGATGGACAGGATAGTTTTTGGGTTTTTTGCTCTGCGAGAGAGAGGTGGAGTAAAAGGAGAAGGAGTAAAAGCTCGGTTTTAGCCATGTTAGGTTTGAGCTGACAGTGAGAGTCTGGCAAGGGGATGCCAGGGAAAGAGTCTGGGATTTTAGTTTGAAAGGGCAGGCCTGGAGCAGAACAGAAGTCCTGTTTGTCAGCCTGCAGTTTTGAGAGAGATCAGATTCAGTGCTTAAATGACTTGATAACATCCCTGTAATATTCTTTTTCTCTGAAGAAGACAGGCAGGTGCCAGCAATATTAGACTGGTCCATAAAAACCGGAATAATATCACTTGTTCTGATGAGATGCTAATGTTAGACTGCACCACAATAAGGAGGGTAGAGGACTGACAGAAGGTTTAGGAACATTTTAGAAAAGAATGACATCTGGATGATGTCAAACTGTTCGCTTCCCTTGTTTACTGTATCATTTGGCAATAACTGAACAGTGTGTAATAGACCTAATGCACTGGCCCAGTTCCATTTTGCACAATCGTAACCTGCTTTTGTAAATTTGCCTCTATCTTCCATTTATCAGTCTTAAACATCCTGACGTAACCTTTTGTCTAGAGCACAGTGTAATTTTGCAGTGTAATTTTCTGACAAGAATTACCTGTTTCATACCACTTAGGAAACTCTGCTGGATCTTGGTAGCAATAATTGTGTTTAAATCTTTTTGTAATTGATGCAGTTTTGATTCCTACGTGGAAATGACTCTGCATACAGTGCCTGACACTAAATAACTAAGTTAGCTAGTGAACCAGCCTTTGATTAAGCAACAGACCATCATGCCGAAGTGACTTTTTTCCTAATGGCTAATCATACTGCACAATGATTACATTACACTGCCGAGTATAACAATTATCATACTTAATAAATGTTTGCTTTTTTACAATAATGATTAAAAATTCTGAGCAAAGATGAGCTGTTAGAGAAGAAGAATCCTCTGACTTTTTTTAGATGCTGCCATGCTTTTATAACTCATGGAAATAAATGGAGACGTAGAGTCTAGCTGGTATACTCACAGAGAACAGAGAAGGACAAATTCTGCTTGGTGAATCTTGTATAATCTTCTGCAGTCAGTGGGTTAGCAGGTCAAGAAAGGAACTTTTATTTTGATTTTGATTTTTTTTTTTTTTTTTTTAATGAGAAGCAGAATTGCTCATTTGGGATGTATTTGACAGAGAAGCAGTGATAAACAGTAAACTTTGCAGCACTTGGAGGGACAATTTCTCCTAAATATAGACAGTTGGCAAGTGATCAGTTGGCTGATTCAGCAGCCTTTTTACTTAACAAAGGTTTTAACACTCCATCAAAGCCAGTTGCAGGCATGGCTGGGTTACTGCTGAGTCAGAAGGAAGCAATGGTAGGTTAACTTGTTAGAAAAGCACACATCATTTTTTTGACAATGCGAGTATAGAGTCCACTTAAGTTTCATGTATGTTTGCCTAGTTTTCTTAGATATGAATCTGCTTGAGACTTCACCCTGAGCAGCCACATTACCTAAAAGAGCAAATGGCCTTACACAATGCTGCACTGTGTGTTTAAAAAGTTTATGTCTTTATGAATTGCTGGAAGGATTGGCTTGCTAGATTCCTGAATTCTTTATTATATAGATTCGAAGTAGATAGCCTTATTAAGCTGAAAGACCAGACATGAGTTTCAAAGCCATTGTTTCACTTTTGGCCTCCCTTTGTTTTTGAATCTATTTTTGTGTTGCTTTGAGCTTTTGGTCTTCTAATTCAGCAGGAATAAAATTAGGAATGATCGATTTGACTAGAGCTTAGGTGCAGAAAACAAAATTTCTCTTTTTTGTAAAGATGGGGTTAAATGTCCTTCCTCTTGACTTTGTTTGAGCACTAGTTGAGATGATAGCTGTGTAATTTGTCCACTAGCAAAAATATTGTAAATCACATTTCTGTGGATTACAGATTTTTTTTCTCTTCTAAATGAATTACTGTTTAATTTGCAAGGGGTTTATAGGCTGATTTGCATCAATAAGGCTAGTCTGCAGTAAGTGATGATAAACTTCCTCCAGGACTGCCACACCTCAGAGACATATGTGTGATAATCTCTTTGTGATATGTTGGAAGTACAGACCTTTCACCACTTTGAAGAGTCTAGCGATAGATAAAGCTGTGCCCAGCTTTAAAATGGTGCTTCTCAGCTATTATTTATGTAAAAGTTTGTGTATGAGAGGAAGAAGCATGGGATGGCTTCCTGTGCATTCCTTGCTTTCTATCTGCTCAGAGAGGCTGGCCACATAAAGCACATATAAAAACAGTTTCTTCTATGCTACAATGTGGAGTTTTTTCCTGCCCTTGAGGATTTGACTCACACTAGGACTGCAGCAGCGGCTGCTGTAGGAAGTATAAGCAAAGGCAATAGCATCATCTACTCTTTGGAAGAGTGGCATAGCTGAGGAAACAACATTAAAGCATTTCTTCCGTAGATGAGAGTGGAGCAGCCTGGAGTTCTAGTCTTTCTTCTCCAGAGACGTGGACTCGTATCTTGTTTTAGGTCACATATGAAAATGAGTTTAGTAGTCTAATCTTAGCAGCTGTTTGTTCGCCTCTCAAAATCATTGAACAGTTTTCAACCAGCAGCTTTTTTACATCTTGGAATGAGAACGGTAGAGGGTTTTCTGAGGTTGGTGCTGAAGTCTCTTGGTTGCTCTGTTTTGCAGAGCTTGCGGAATAGTTGTTTGCGTGAGTTTGTCTCAGGATCAAAGTCTTGACCTTCATGTAAAAAAAGCCCCCAAACCATAAACTTAGAACCTCCCCCTCCACCATGGTGTGAGAATAGGGCCAGTTACAAGCCCACAGTCTGAAAAGAGAATTTATGTACAGAGTCTACATAAAGAACAAATTTGTTTATAAAGAAAATCAACTGATTTAAAAAATATTTTTAATTAAACTTAGGTAAATATAAAGAGTTTGCCAGCCACTTGGCTGAAAAAGATGAGTTCTTGATTCTTGAAAATAGAACAAGTTAAAGTACTGTATGTTAGTTGCTTCTAAAATATTATTATGGAAGTGGCTTATATGCCATTTCTGTGTTCTGTGTTTCTCTCCAGATAAAACAATTTGAATGCATCCCATCACCAAATTGCATATGGAGGCACAAACTGTAGCATAAGAAAAATTCAGGCTATTTCTACCCCCCCCCCCCCGGTAGAATTTATTTGGGAATTTTATTCTTGCTGTCAAATGCCTTGTAAGTTGTCCATTAGGTTGGGAATTCAAGTTCTGCTCTGTGTTACAGTGGTGAAAGTATGGAGTAACTTTGCCAGTTCTGATAGCATTAGTTTATGTCTGTTGCAGAATAACAAAAGAGACTGTTTCAGACTGCTGAAATGGAACATTGTATATTAAAATGCTCTGTTTTAATGCTCGTGTATACCAGGCAGCAGTAAGCAAATGAACTTACACTTCTTGCTTCCCTCTCCTCTCAACTTTACAACTTCTTATGAGTGGGAAGGAAGGGGATCTTTCTTTTTCCTTTTCTTTTTTTCTTCTTTTTTTCCTCTTGTATTTTTTTTTTCTCTGTTCTCTCTCTTTTCTCTCCTATTGGTGGGATATTGAATAGTCAGAGCCATGTGTGTGACTTTTAGGAGTGGGGGCATATCAATGTATGTGAAACTAACAGTGTTGCAGTATAAATTTCAACACTTTCAGGACCCTGTGTTACAATTACGTTGTGGTTGTCCACACCTGCCTGTATTGCAGTTTGTCACTTCCTCCTGTACCAACAAATGAGCTATAGATTGGCTGTCTTGAGCATCTTAGGATACTTAAGATGAATTGTCCTTTTTGTCATAGAATGAATTGTGTATGAGTTGCCATTTTCTTTCCCGCCTTACAACATGCTGTCCATTGCTGGACAACCAGGCAGTTCATCCTGTCTGCCTGTGAGATTATTTCTCTTTGCATCCCACCATGCTGGAAGGGAAGCAAGATGCAGGATGACATTCTAAATCTTTATAGCCCTGTTTAATTACATGTATCCTTCATTGTTAATTGAGTGTTTAAACACTTACCTTTTAAGTTAGTTAAATGTATATGTTAAATCTATGCACATCTGCATTCTTTAAAGGTTAAATTGGTGCTGTTTGATGATATTGTGAAAAATGCAACCTAGTTAGCTGCCATATTAAATAGTGATTAAAATCTAGCTCCATCTCTGCCAACCAGAAAACGATTACTGATATTGAATTAACATCAATCTGTAGGAACAGAATCTACTCTTTGCTCCCATAAATCAGAAGTAGTTATACAAATGACAGGAGCTCAAGGGTAATCTAGAAACAAGGAATTCTCCTTAAGGAATACTAGGCTTATGACAGAAGCTGGGAAAAACCCTGCAGGCCTATTTCATCCCATGATACTGAGCTGTAGCAGTACCCCTATGCAGCAGCAGAAATTAAGGTTGGAGTAGTAATTTGATGTGTTTTGTATAATTTGTGTCAAAGCTTCAAAGGTGACGTAATAGATCGCATTCAAAGCAAGGTGAAAACATCCCTCACAGATGCATGAAAATGTCTGTTACTGACTTACTGTACTGTGAGAACATTGGACTCTCTTTAAAGTACAGATTACTGACATAATGGATTAGAAAAATAATGGGGAAAAAAGTGAGTCCATAATTCCTTTAGATAGAGAGTATGTATGTGGGCAAAAGAAAAGAGAAAACTGGAAGGAAGATGTAAAGACTGGACCAAGGTGTCCAGCCTTACATCCAAGCCTTGCCAAATTTCACTTAGCCTGTTTTATTAAAATATCACTCTTATCTAGCTCACCTGCTTGCTCTTTCTTATGCATGCACGTGAACACACATCTGCGCACACACACACACTCGCACTTACTTTTTTTCTGGAAGTGGAATAATGGATTAGAGAACCCTTGGGCACTGTTCCATGTCTTAAATGTATAAACCTGACCAAAGTGCAAAGCTAAGTGTTTCTTATAAAAAGGAGAAAGTCCTGAACTGAACTGGCAGGGAGAGTGTGTGTGTGTGTGTATGCACGCACACACACGCATGTGCATGTTTGCTTATGTGTGTGCTGTAGTGCAGCTTCCGACAAGTATAATTTGTGTCTCGCTTGGGTGATGTGAGGGGATGTAGCACCCTGTAGTTCTGACTTGTGTGTAGGGAGGGCCTTTCTAGAAAATTTTGAGACATACAGGAAAACTCCTGTGATGACAGGAGAGAAGACCTTAATGAATAAGGCTAGTCTACATGACATCCTTCATAAGTACTAGAAATACAGTCCTCTTAGCTAAACTTACACCTCCCCACCCCCAAAGAAAGGCAAAACTATATGTTATTTACGCCCCTATTGCATGCTATGGCTTTTGCCTTTCTGAGAAAAACTATGCAAGAAATAGTGTACTCTTGAATGCTCTATTTTCACTTCAATTTGAAGGAAATATGTGAAGCTTTTATTGCTTGCTTTGAAACTAATGGAAGTGTTGAGACATGCATGATAGTCAAGTTTGTGCAAGCTTTCCTCCAAAATCCAAAATAGGTCTGTTCTTCCATACAGTCATAATTTGACATGCTCTTATGTGTATTTTCAAGGCTGGAGATTAATAAATATGTCATTAACAGGTATATTCAGAGCATCACAGGTTCTTGAGAACACATTTTAAGTCAACTGTCTGTCATTTTTAACAGGAAACAGAGGCTGAGCTCCATCCTCTGGAGATCTCTGCAGAGTCCACAGCTGCAGTTAATGGAACAGGTGACTGGATGTCACCGACACTGTACACAGCTATAGCTGAAAGATAATTTATCTTCAAGTTAAAAAGATTTAGCCCTGAGAATAAGCCATTCATCTATGACAGTCTAGAATAGCTAAGGATTGGTGTGCTTTCTGGTTCAAGTTTTTTTTTTTTTTTTTGAAGAGCCTGGTCGTGTTTGTTTTGAGGATTCTTAACACATTTCTGAATGTTTAGAAAATAAGTTACTCATTTTTGTGGTAATTTGATGCAAGTTAGATTGATAGGTGAAAGAGAGGAACATAGAATACACTGCTGTGAATACTCAGTGTTAGAAACCACTGTTCTAGTAAGGAAATTAGCCAAAAGTATGTAAGAGTAGATAACAAACAGGGCAAGGGAGTTTTTGTTCATTTTCTTCATCTTTACAGAATACTTGAATACTTACAAGGCCCATTCAATCCCTCTCCACTAATACTGAGTCCTGTTTTGAACAAGATTGTGATCTGACACGTTTAAGTTGGGAATAGTTTGTTGGAAATCAATGGAACTTTATTGTTTGAAATGGTTGGTGAACGAGACAGGGTCAAGGCCAATGAGTGAAAACCACAAAACAAGGAAAAGGAGAAAAGTGGAAAGAAGAATGATAATATGAAAGATATTGCTGAAATTGTTTTTTGACTGCACAAGTGCCCTATTTACATTTGGTCCCTGATCTTGTCAAGAATCTAAATAACAGGAAAGGCTCTCTTGAAAACTTCTTCCTTTCCTTATGCTTCCATAGTCTGTCTGCAATTGCTAGTTACTATCGTTAGAGAGAGATTAATTTCAGGAGCCGAGGTTTATATAATTGCAAATGTTTCTGAGGGCATTTAATTAACTTAAATCAACATACCTAAAGTTTAAAATAGCTCAGACCCACTGAGCTTTAATAACTAGGTCTTTTTCCTAGTGTGTCCTTATAAATACACCTATAGAACGGTTGTATTTGAAGGCCAGAGAGAAGTATAAATCAAGGGAACCAAATGTCAGTTGAAAATGGTGGGACATTTCCTTTTACAGAGGTATGGGTTTTTCCCTCTCTTTTTTTCTTTGTTGCAGGTAACTTGTGCTGTCGATGCATCTATACAAAGAGAGGTTTTTCTGTTGGTTCTGAAGAAGGCTATGCTGGGCCACAATGTTATTGCTACTGTTTGACAGGTTGTTCTGTCATCCAGCACCTAATACTAAAGCTACCTAGTCTCTGTTTCTTAACACACTTTGTCTATTGTAAGTGCATCCTTTGTAGTTTTCTCTTTTCTAGAGAAAAGATATAAACAAGTCTGATTTTTCACTCTTAATCATCTGTTCTTTAATTACAGAGATTGGTAAGTACCAAATCCTTGAATTGGACTTGCTATCAGTGAAGGAGAAAAAGGAAGACACAGGACACTGGTGTGATGTGTTCTTTGTAGCTAATTTTGCTCAGTAAAGAAAATACACTTAGTAGAGTGAAAGCTGAGGAATGTCTTTTCTATTCCTGTCCCCAGGCCTGTATAGCTCCTATACCAGGAAGTCAGTATAAGAATGGGAATGGAGCTGGGTGTAATTTGTTCCAGTTCTACTGTGTGGATAATGAGGAGAACCAGAGCAAACATACAGTGGACTGACCATACGTCTTACAAGCTTTGGGGTGGGGATGGAAAACTGGATCCCTTTTCTGTTTGTACACACCTTCCATATGGAGTGTTAGTTCCTTGAGTAGATATCCCAAGTATTTACAGCCTTTTAAACTTATAGAGAAATAGTTCATTTATTTCCTAGAATATTAAGTAGTGTCTGGAGGATATGCAGATGCTCTGTCCCATTGAACATAGCCACCGTATGTACCTGAGTATGTACCCCCCCACACACACACTTGTAAAGAGCCCAAAGTTTCCACCTGTGGGCACTTCTGCTTCTGCAATTTAGGAGTCTAACCTTTTGACAGTAGAATAAAACTGTGCTCCATAGAAGTCTCCATCCCATCATAAGCATTTTAAGTTAATTTGTTTTCTTCATAGTAATGTGTAAATTCTTAGAAACATAAAATGTGGGTTTATTTTAAAATAGTGTAGGATATCTAGGAGTTTAGTGTGAAGTCTGTATTTTCAGTAATCTGGAGAGGGGAGCTTGTCTAAATAATCATTCATACAGTAAAGCTGGAAGAAAGGGCAAAATATCTTTACCAGTAGTAATAAGAAATGGAGTAAGTTGGTTGTTTGTTGTATTACTTCCACTGGCACAGTTCAGTGCTCTGTGTCATGACCAAAATATTTTGGAGGAAATAGAAGTGTAGTAATTCTGTTCCTGAAAGTTGCCATACTTCATACTCTTTCTGCAACTTTTCATGAGCTTTAATTGGTATTAGCTTGAATTGATATTAGCTTCAGATCTGTGATGTATGGAGAATCTGTTTGCACTTATTAATAAAAAAGGCACTTACAAATCAGGGAACAATAATACTCCTGGAAAATTATTATCATACTGCTGTCTGCTTTGGACAGAATTTCTGAAATGTGTGTTGCCTTTTTCTTTCTTTTTTTCTTTTTTCCTTTGCCTTTTAGAGTGATTATGCTGAGTCTATGCTAGTTTAATTCTTGGGTACTATCATGTTATTGGTATCATATAGTTGTGATGGATAAAGGAACTGATTATACAGGCATGATCTATGACTTCGGTGTCCTGCAATTTGGAAAGTATTCAGACCTTCAAATCTGATTGCCATATTTCTGACAAATTATACACTAATTAAGAGATTTTGTCATTTAAGTATTCTCTAATACATTATCTGAATGTTGTTTTTTATGCTGAAGCATTCCTAAAAAGAATATACTATTCATGTGGAGCAGAATCAGATGAAGATTTCAGTTAACTGTGGTACAAAGTTTGCCCTTGCCCTTGTGCATTTTGAAGTGATATTTGAAGCTGGATTTTCTCTTACTGTTAAGCACAGCTATCATTTTGTATCCTTGACATTAATTGATTTCACAGACTAAATGTCAGCAGAATAAAAATTGTGGTTTCTCTTGCTAATGTTAACTGAGGCATGTTTCACAAACCCAGTGCTTCTCAATATGTTCTTCATAGCAAAATAGGAATTTTATGGCATTCCCCTAGTTGATGGAAATCTTTACAATGTATTCATAAAGCTGGTTTGAAAACAATGTTAGTACAGTATTCTTCATATAACTTCAGCAAGAGCATCTGGATCTTCTCTGATAGTCATAATAGTCTATTGTTTTCAGTAGACCTTGTTCTCATGAAATTTGCTTTTCCTATATTGCTATGCTATCTATGTAATAGATGTCCCAAATCAGAAAGCCTCTGTAGTCTGTCCTTAAATAAATGTAACTAGCTTACTGATCTGTTTGAGAAACAGGTATAGTGAAATATCTCAATTCTCTTTTAAGTCTCTTTTAAGCACTTTAAATATATTTTTTAAGACCTGGTGTGCTTTTTTTGTGTGCAGGAATTGCCAATACTTATTGCTATTTATACGTATGAACTTCATCTAGTGCTTGAGATGAAATGCTGAAACAGGGCTGACTATAAACACATTGCCATTAGATCTTATCAGCTTCTCTTTGACTGATGCTGAGCAAAGATACTGTTCCTATTTAGCTGGTAAAAGCTAAAGAAAAGAATCATGCCCTGTTTATTTTTAATAGACTTTCCTAATTCCATTAATGTGGAACAGATATCCTTTCAACAGCAATATAAGCCCAGCACATGCCCCCCATATAAGGGAAAGAAGGCTACACATAATATTTTCGCTTGCTCTTTTAATTCAAAATACTTATATTCTGTAAAATGCTGAGTAATGGTCCTCTGATCTGCTAAGATTTGTGCAATTAACCTGACAGAAATAATAAACTAAAGAAATACCAGACTGAGATCAGAGAGTGACCTTATGATGCACTGCCATGAAATCATCAACAAATTTTCATCTAAATTGTATTGCTGTTGTTCTTGTTCTGACAAATGTTTAACTGGATGCATGTCAATAACTGTAGGGGTGATGAATCCTTTCTTTTAACACCTTGAACACCCTGCAATACAGAGGAATTTTAGTTCATGGGTTGAAGCATTCTCATAGACAGGAATTGTCTTTCTGGAGCATGCTGAAAATCCACCTGTTGGACAGGGTGTTGTTTAGTTTCAAGCAAGTTCTGAGTGCCCTACCAGTGTTTTTGTACTCTACAAGGAGAAAAGTGTGTGTCTAGCTATGATCAGTCCTGTGCATCAGACATTTTGGTTTGCACAGATCCCATTTATGTACCTATCTTTTTTATTTTTTTTTTGTTTTGTTTTAATTTAAGGACTTCTCTGGACAAGAATGACATAGGAGGGATGTTGTCCTCTCTGGTATTTTTTTTTTTATCTTTGGAATCACTTTAAGCAGTTCAGAGCTCCATGATCTGGTGGAGGCAAATTGGATAAGGCATTAGGGAAGGCTGAGAGGAAGCAGACCGTTCTTTGATAGCTTACGCATCTCTCCTTGCCTTTGCCCCTTTTTTTGTTGTCTAAAGAAGATGCAGAAATCAATGTATGCTTCTTTTCCTAGCAATATGCTCTTTATTGAGAACCAGGAGCTTGAGGGTTCAGGAAAATGAAGCAAATCCCTGTGTAGTGCTGAACACAGTTCTTGATATCCTTTATTGGTGATTTCCACAGCTTAAAAATATGGCATAGTGTGTTAAATATGAAACCAAGAAGATATGCTTGATCTATATGGAAATTGACAATTAAAAGTTAAATATTAGCAATGTAATTTGTTCTGTTTATTGTTATTGTGTTTAAAATATTTGTATTAAAGTTTTTCGAGTTAGCTAGGGCAGCAGGTTTACCAGGAATGATGAATTGCCCATCTTGGTGTTAAATGAGATGATTTTTTTTATATTCAGAAAAACTATCATTAAAGAGGGAAATGTCTTACTTAATCAGTCATTAGTGTCTCTTAAACATATAAATTTGTCCATTTGTTATTATTTCCTCCTTCTTAATAAAATTCTGTAAGAATACATTGTAAAAACCATGATCAAAATAGATGAAATTGAGCCAAACCTTAGCAAAAAGAGATCTCTGGTTGGGTGACTTGTTCTCATATTTTGTTAATGCTTAGCCAACTTTTTAGAGAGGAATGAAAGGTATAACATATCTTTAAAGAAATATTGTTGTGCAGGCTTTATAATATAGGTAGTGGATCAATTTACCTTGCAATTACACTTTAAATGACTCCATTTATTATTTCCAATACTTTAAAGCAATAGTAGATCATTTTCTCCATGATCATCTTTAATATCTTTAATACTATTTTCTATCTAAATTATTTCTGTTCATCTCTGTGACATACCTTTTATGAGACAAAATTGAACTACTGTGCCAGATAAAATCTGGCTGTGCAATCAATAGGTTATTTACTAATACAGAAGCTCTCACCGCAGTCCAGGGTGGTTTTTTTTTTTTTTTTTTTTGGCACTTCAGCAACAGTCTGGTCATAGGTCTATGTGAGAAAGATGTACTTATTATATTGCAGTTCCTTGCAGATCTTGGCTGTGTTGGACCATTACTATGCTGACCAATAGAATTAACATCATTTGTTCCTTTGGTTCTGTACCAATTGTCCTAGCCATGTTAAAATTAATATACATCTCAGAGACGCATATATTCTATGTCAAGACAAAATAATGTGAAATGGAGCTGCAGTTCAGGGGGCAGTGATAATGATCATATTTAATATTATTTGCATTATCGTCATCTGTATGTCAGTTCAAGGTGTCATAGGCAAGCGTGATAAGATAGGATCCTTGCCCCAAATATGTAACATCTAAATTCTTACTTACCTGGCATCCTGTGTCACGGGCATAGCAGGGCTATGTGGGACTTTGGAACTGTGGTGGTGCTGAACTCTGTGGTGCAAGAAGGAATGGGAAGTGCAGGTTCAAGCATATTCTCTCCTGTGGAGCTCTCCCGGCTTGCTCCAGGCTAAGGAGGTAATCATTATTCTTTCTCCTGAAAACTCTTTGCTTTTTCTGGAGGATATTTTAGCAAAGTGATTACTATTTCTTCCAGTTCTTTTACAGTTCTTCTGCCCCTGCTGTTGTCCATTGCAGTGGACAAATATGAGGATTGGATTCACTCTTTCCCCTGAAGCGCTACCTTTTGGTAGACAGACATTTAGGGCTAAGTCTCTACTTAAACTTATTTTTTCCCTGAAATGCTGTATATCCTTAGCAGTATTTTAAATATTTTCCCTGAAACCCAATTATTCCATTTCAGTTTCCTATCCTTTTCTCATTGGATGCTAAAAGAGAAAAATTTTCAATAAATTAGTACTGATGTTGCATTTCTCCAAATGTGAAAATTTGTGGTTTTTTGTTTTTACAGGAGTGTATTTTACCTTTTCTATCTCATTAAAAGGAAAACTAACATCAGCATAGCAAAAATGAATGTTTTAGATTGCTACTGTATATTGCCTTTCAGCACACTTTAATTAAAGTGGTGTTTGTTTGTCCTACAACATTACCATTCCCTAATCGATGTACTGAGCAAGCACCATGGTGACAAGATAAGTTGCTTTGTTTTGTTCCATATGTCTGTGTTCCAAGTTTTCCATAGTTTTAATTGGTTCCCTGCAGAATAACATTTACAAGCATATGGTATGGAAAATGCTGACTGCATTTGTTATCATATATTTTAATACATTGGTGGCACTAGATCACTAAGCCTTTAAATGTGATTATGAGGTTATTTAATGCAGTCAATAGTGTGCTTAAAACATAGCAAAAATTTGCAGTGAGCCAAATGGTATCAAGGAAATATATTTGAATCCCTTCTTAATGCTTCAAGGATAGATGGGGAAGGCTGATTCAGAAAAGGTTTTATGCAGTGTTTATGCTGAAACATATTTTGTCAGCTAAGAGCAATTTGAAAAGGTCTGTGGAGACTGTTTGCCATCACAGAAAGAGGAATGAGCATAAGAACGTGGAATGTGCATAGGAACATGGAATGCAGAAAAGGCAAAATATATGATATCAGCACAGGTATTAGATGATGAAATGCGGTTCAGGACTAGCCTTTGAATCTGATGTGTCTGACTTTGGATACCTCAGCACTACATTTTTACAGTGATCATGCCCTGGAAGAAGATTGCTAGTCCAAAAGGGAACATGTTTGATTGATAAGACCACAGTTAAATTAAGCATGTGTGAAGGTCTGAGATCAACAATATTGATATGGGTTTTGGGTTAGGCCTTTTTGGGTTGTGTTGGAGGGGAGGGTGTGTGCCATGGTGGAGAATAGTTGGTTTGGTTTTCTTGCAGAGGCAAACCCACCGAGTTGGTTTCAGGCTGCTCCAAGAAGTACTCAGTGTGTGGGTCTCTATGTTAAAGACCTGTTCAGATTTCATGAGCAGAGTGGAAACTTGGACACAGCCCATACAATCAGAGAAAGAGGATCAACCCATACATGATGTATGGAGGTCATGCCTTGCATATGGCTTCAAAAGGTGCCATATTCCTTTATCCAAGCATCAACCCAGCCTTACTTATCTAGCACTCTAAATGAATTACTTTCAAATTTTTACTCTTTATGTCATCAATGTAAAGAGGAGTGTTGGACACACTGGACATTTTGAAGAGTGTGGGGGACACAAGAGTATTGGAGCACAAGTTCTAGGTTTATTAGTGACTAGACATCTGCTAAAAAGCATATATTTGTCAAATGTTATGGATAAGATTATGCATTTTATGTTGCTCTTACGCAATATACATAGGACTCTGATATAAGTACTATGGTGAGGGCAGTTCAGGGATCTATATGGTATACACATAACCAGCCACTGTATGTACGAAAAGTTAGTGGCTTCTCATAATGGTGCATGTGTTTCTTTTTTCATAACATCCAAATCAAAAAATAGATTATTTTGTAAAACTAATCAACAATTTCACTTTGAATTTTCATTTGCTAATGCACTGTCATTTCACCAATAAGCACAGCATTGGAAGACAGTTTTTAATGCGTGCTTAGTTTTTACAACAAATCAACTCTTCATCTATCTCTAAGAAGGACGCTTGGACTCAATCTTATTGTAATCCCTTAATGCAAAAAGAAACTGCCAGTGGTAAGAACGGGCTTTTGGGAAAATTATTCCAGAGAATGGTGTGTGCAGCAGGCATAAAGGGCAACAGAGGAGTACTGTTAATTGGTTTCAGATTTTCAGCATGGTAAAAGAAACAGCAACTAAAATAAAAAACAATGTAAGAAAATATTGCTTCTCCTTGGAGGCACTCTGACCAGAGAGTGGGGGAAAAAAACAAAGGCATTTTTAGAATTACATATTAAAAACATATTGAAAAAAAGGCAAATTGAAAGTGACTTTGGCCTCTTAGTCATCTCTTCCAACTATGAGTTTTCTCTCTTGGCTAAAGGTGTGTAATATATTTCTGTACAAGCCACTGATGGGAATGGAAGTAAGTCTGAAAGTCAAGATGGTGTCTGTGATTTTGTTGTTAGCGTGGACTAGTTTTACATCTTTCGTCATTTAAAATATAGTTCATGATGAAAAGGAGACAGAAGTGTACACAGAAGGTTTGAAACAAAATGAAAGTGTAACCATGCATAATAATGTTTGTGTTTGAGTGCATATATGTGTATATAAACATAGTCATAAATACTTTATATGCTGTATATTGACAAAAATTTGGAAGAAACAGATTGGAAGATGATACAATTAAAAAATTAGGAAAGGAAAGAGTAAAAATGTTTATACATTGTTCATATAAACACAGATAATCCAGTCTCGTTATATGATCACATATTGTATTTCTACAGGACTCTTGCTGCTTGACTGGGTAGTCTTCCTGTGTCGTTTGGTGCATATCATCCAAGGTCTGCACTAGGAAACATTAAGCTGAGCGCCAAAGGCTCCTGTAGAGCACAGTGTACAAGGGTCTCCTAACTCTTGATAAATTTATTCTTTGCTGTAAAATTACTCTCTCCATTGTAGAGAAAAGTCTAAGGTTCTTAAACTCTCTGAGATCGGGTGTTAAGTCTGTGACAGAGGCAAGTAAACAAACTGCATTATTTGAGTCGAAGTCCCTTGCCTTCACCAAAGAAAATCACTTTTCTTTTTCCCCCCTCCATCTGACTTTCACCTTGCTCTCAGCAATTCATTCAGCTTCCACAGTGCGTGATGTAAAGCATTATTGATACCAGTCACCTCCTGATACAGCACAGAACTCATTAAATTAATATGACAGGGGCATTCTGCTCCTCAGGTAAATGTGCTCCCGGTTTTTAACTCATTTGTTTTTAGTATCTCAGGGGACACCTTGATCCTGTAAGAGGCCAAACAAATCCCAAAGGAGATGAGTGCTATCAAGCCCTGTAAACCGATGTGCATCCCAGTCTCATCTTTGCATGTTAAGTGGCAAGTGAGGAAGGAGAGGGAAGACAAAGATATGCTGTGACTGGTTTTAGAGACTAAAGATAACCTGGATTAGGAATAAAACTTTTTCTTTTGCAGAGCTAAATTGTTATATGCTGTATGCTCATATTTGGTTGTTAGGTGGGAGCACTAATCAGGCACAGAACACATTTTTTGCTGTTCAAATTAACGCAGCGAACAAGTAAGAGGGGAACTTTTTTTTTTTTTTTTCCTTCAGTAACTTCTTTGATAATCCTATTGACAGGCTATTGAGATACTGCTGATTCAGGCTTAAATAATCATTCTGTTGGGAACATTTTTCTTGTTCAGTCATACTAGAGTATATCCTGTTATGTCTTGGCAGGAAAGGCTGTGTAATATCTTTACTTTGTTAATCTTGTACCATAAAAACATGGAGGGGGGTGTTTGTTGGCTAAGACAGTGTATGTAATACCTGTCTAACTTAATGGTGGTTTTGTCTTGATGTTAGGGCAAAACTGGGATCAAAGCCTCTGGTGCCAAAGTTATGCTTCCAAAATGTATGTGAGCACATATTGTGTTGACATGTATGCACCCTTGTTTACTTGAGAAATGACCCATTTTGAAAGCCAGATACTATCAGGTACATCATATACTGGCACCCCACAGTCTAGTGCAAGTGGGGTCCCAAAGGTGGCACTAAAAGCAAATTTTTTGAGAAACAGTAGAGCATAAATATTTAAAGCTTAGAAAACATGAGGGAAAAATCAACGACAAACCAATCTAATTTTAAACTGAGCCAACAAAATTTTGATGTTTTTAATTCTCTGGCACTTCTTTTGACATTTAAATGGCATCTGTGCTTTATTTGATTACTGCAACTATTCTTTTTCAAATGAAAGCAGCATGTAGAAATTATTGTTAATTTTTATTTTTTGCAGTGTGGATAACTGGTATGATAAATAAGTTAGAAGGTGTTTCAAGAGCAGGGAGAGCAGCCCTGCATGTAAGCGTATTCTGTAAAATAAAAAGACAGTTGATGTTTTCAGTAAGTAGGGAATTGTTTCTTGTACAGTATGAAGTTTGTCTGTCTCCAGATGGCTAAATCAGAGCCTGTTGGTAATGCAGCAGTGTTGAACTGAATTCTCAGCCAATTCTTGATTAGAAATGACTGGAAAAGAAAGCTTCTGTCTGCCGGAAATTCCAGGAATGATCGCTGGACAGGCTCTGCTTGCCTGGCTGCTATGTCAGATAGCTAGTCTGCCTTGTTTCCATTAAAAATTTTGAAGAATCGGCATGCTCCTGTTGAACAGTCTGATTTTGGGAAGTGGTACGTTTTTACGGAACTCTCTTTAGAAAGTTTTTGACTCTTAAATATAGCTCTTCAAGTATAAACTTCCTAAGACCAATGTTTGTTCACCAAGGCTGTAGAAGTCTGTTCAACATCTGTGTATAGTGCAGTTACCACCAGAGGGGACAGTGTGGAGAAGACCAGATGAAGGGAGGGAAGGGATGTGTGTATAGGGGTGATAGAGGGTGTGTGTGTATACATACATAAGCACACACACATATAAATTTATATATATGTGTATGCATGTGTATGTGTGCATGTGTATATCACTTAAGCTCCGGGTAGGTTCTGTATTCATGATATACAAGGTGTGAAGGCACTATGCTAGTCTTTGTTGTAGATTAGTCATAGCCTTTTGTCATCTTTTACTGATCTTATTTAACAGTAAAGATGTTAGGTATGTTTTATGCCTATCCACTTGCTTCTGAGGATGGCATTGAATTTTTACCACTCTTCCACTTCCATTCGTCTTTTTTGTAAGGCTGTATCTCCCACACAAAAGCACATTGGTGTGGATTTAGAAAACTGACCTTTTATTTTATATGACATTCTGCCAGTGGGATTGATGTAAAACCTATTTGTTAAGTCCTTAAGTAAAGCAACATTTTATGATAGAAATCCAATAGGTAATGGTTAAAGTATGGCAGACTTAAATTTTTTTTAATTAGATTATGTTTCTTTAGAAGGAATCAACTATGCAACCAGGTATATCACAACCATGTACAGTAAACCACTATGTGTGTTATATAATACAAATGATAAATGAGATATTGCAGGGACAGAGAAATAGAATAGTTTGTCTACTGGCCTCAAACAGTAAGAGAAAGCAAAGACCTGTCAGGTTTACAGACCATCTTTTTTTCCAGACCATGATAAAGCTTTCTTGTGAAAAGACTTATGAAATATTAAACTAACTTGAACTTTACATAAAATATTAAATTAACTTTGCCTTGGCTTAAAGCCATTTCTTTGACAACAGAGAAGGATAATCAATTTAAAAGCCTTCAGGCAGATGGAGGTATAATACTGCCTGATATTCTGAAGCAAATGCAGGATGTACTCTGAAATGACTACTCAAGAAATTGTACTTCTGTATTGGAGGTACAATTCCAAAGCTACTGAAGAGCTTCAAAAATCCTCTCTTGTGTAAGTAAATGACATAAAATCTCAGTTAGAATATTTATTATTATCTTGTCCTTGGTCCAAGTATCTAGGTATTTTCCCATGCATATCCAGGAAAGTGAAGTATGTCTCTGCTGTGCTCCCTCATTAGTGCTTCAGCCACAAGATTGGAACAGCTTTCAGGGATGTATCTGACACTGTATTACTTTGATTATACAACTTCTTTTCTATTAATATGCCTCAGTTGAGAGGTATATCTGCTTCCATCAAAGAAATTCTGTCTTTGACAAATATTGTCCCCATCCCATGCAGCAAAATGCAGTGATTTCATTACAGCTGGAGTACAGGATATGCAGCAAAACTTGAGGCAAAAAGAAAATAATGCTTCAGAAAGCAAGGCTGTAAGTGACTGCATGCATGTCTATACATGTTTGTGTGTGTGTGTGAAGTGGAGGGAAAACAAACTTTAACAGAACTGCCTTGAGACAGTGAGCATTGTGTAGGGCTTCCTGTTTATACTCAAAAAACTCTTCAATTTTTCTTGTTTTGCAAGCTCATTTCAGTTTCTGTGTTAATAGAATAAAAAAAAAGGAAGATGCAATGCTTTCTGTGACTGGGGTATGGTAATTCAATGAATGACTGTAGTTTATATCATAGCCAAAGTTTTTGAAAACCTGATTGCCAATATATGCAGTACATTTGAATGAGTCAGCTGTTTGATGCAAGTAAGAACCAATAAAAGGTATTTTCTACTGCAGTTGCATAACAACAGTTGCCATACTAATGCTTTTAGGCAATTAAAGACAGCAAAGCTGGGTAGATATGAGAGTTACTTCATAACAAAATATCAGAGGAGATCTCTTACTAGATTGCAGGAGTAGCTTAATGTTAATATTATTTTTGAGCATGATAAGTGAATGTTGATCTGTGCAGGTATGAACTGAATAGAGTTGTCTTGGCTGATGCCATCTGAGAATGATGCATCATTTCTTTGATTATGCCATACATCCAGGGTCATTTTGCATTTTTACCGTTAATCAAGCTGAACAAAAGCCTGTTAATGCTAAGAGAATCGGTAGTCTCTGGTGTAGTTTAATTTATTCCAGTTTCATCATCCAACTCTTAAATTTTTGAATTCTTGGAGTTATTGAGGGCTGTAATTCATGATTTCTCTCAGGTTTAGCTATGTTAGATGCAGGAGTTACCACTTTTTACAGTCCCGTTGCAGCTAAATCTCACAGAGTTTATGATCTAAAGCCTCCTCTGCCTGACTGGGCTTTTCTGCTAGGGTCTTTGCTTGGAAGAATCAAACCCATGGGAAATTTTGCTGACCTAGAAGAGGAAGCCTCTCATCCTGTTTTTGCCTGTTTTTCTCCTAGCTGGCTGATTAGAAGTAGACTAGTTATGTCTGAGATGGCAGAAGAGAAAGCAGTCTTACAACTGTGAGGTGAAGAATTAGCGTGCATAGCCTTGGGAGGGCACACTGCAGCGTTGCTTTTATGGAGAGTATAGAGGTGGTACAGTAACGTTTGGGAGGCTGTTACTGATAAGAATCAGTACAATAATAAAAAGCCATCCAGGGAGCTGCACATGAGAAGAGGAAATACTTGTGAAATCAACCTGGTACCTGCAGGAAGAGAAAGAGAAGAGAATAAAGTTATACTTAGTGAAGAGAAGAGCAGAGGTCAGGAAAGGCAAAAAGAAAAGATACTGTGATTCTCCAAAATAGCATGTGAGGACTGTCTGGGGAAGGTCTACCTTGTGCCTTGATCTAGAAAAGGAAGCCAAGAAATCAAGTCACAAAAACAGACATTAGTGTGTGCTAGTGTCATGTTGGTTTCTGAACAGCCATAGAAGCTGAGGAGATGGTATCACCTCTTCTGAGGCTGGAAGAACTAACTTAACAGAGGAAACTTTCCATGTAAGTCTTTCAAAGTTGAAATTGTCACTTGAGTGAGACAATGCCATTTCTTTTGTATGCTCTTTGAAAACCATTATTTGATGTGAGAGTTGAGAGGAATACCATGACTTTGTTCCCAATATACAAAAAAAGGCTGCATGTCTTGGGGAACAACTGTTTTGTGCAGTGCACTGTTTATATTATTGTGGTCAATTTAAGCCCTGGAAGATGAAAACAAAGGTTATTTTGAGTGTCCCATTGATCTTAAAAAAAAATCATTTAAATCAATATGAAAATATTTTTGTAATAATTTATTCAATTATTTCCCTTAATATAGCTTCAGATCTATCTTTTTTGCTAGGTCTTAATGGCTTTAAAAACTGTAGTAAGCCACATTGTGGTTATAGACTACAAGACCTGGTTATTCCTGAAGGAGTATATCATGATGTGTTTTATCCATGAATGTTAGTGTCTTCTTGCCAATAATGATTAGCTGAGGCAGTGATGTCATGCTGAAAGTACTGACTTTTAGAGCCTCTGTCTAAAATGCTGCAAATCAGATCGGAGGTTAAAAAAAAACGTTTTCATGGTCATATGTGCAGAATTGGTAGAGGGTACCCATTTGTGCTAAGATGAATGTTTGATGTAGTGCTGCATTTTATATCACTTGCAGGTTGGCCGAGTTGGACTTTCAGCTGATCGTGTATTTTCACAGACCTGACATTGTCTATCCAGCACAGGATAGAAGAATATTTAACCTGCTCTAACTAGTATATCTCTTTGATCATCACTAAACTTTTGATAGAAAAAGTATCTGTGTCATTGGTGCAGGAAGGTTTCCTGCATTAAAATGGGAAGGGGAAGATGCTGCGTAGTTATCTGGATAATCTGTTAGAATATAAAATCATTGACTGCAATTCTGGCAGATAAATACCTGTGTCAAATGCTAAAGATACTTGAATAGTAAATGTGGTCCATGTGACTAGGTTATACAAATATGATCTTTGCATATTGCTGAATTATTTAAGTGGTTATCACTGCGGAATGAGAAGGGAAATAATTTAGTATTTATGTACTGCCCCAGAACAGGGATAGCATGAACCTTTTTGTGGTTCACTGTAGCTTTCCCAGGGCCAGTACATAGGGCATAACCCTTATCTATAGGCTGGAGTTCCATGTGTGTGCTTAGGGGAGCTGCTTAACTTGGTGTTTCTGTCTTCCTGCTGACTTCGCCCCTACTTGCAGCAAACACTCGGATGGAACTTCTAACTGTAGCTGGTACTACTCTGCAAGCTTGATCTATGGTATATCAAATCTACACTGTTTTCCTGAAATGTTTTTGTCTCAGGACAACAGATTACTTCTATAGATAAGAATAATTGTTCTGGAAATGGAGGATTTTATTTAGCAACATAATCGCAAGCACATCTTTTGACTAAATTGTGCTCTGTAAAAATAATTAAGAGTGATATTTTTAATTGTTTTGATTATGTTATGCTCATTTGTGAGTACAGGAAGAATGAACTGGCCAAGATTATCCTACAACTTTAGTAATGCTAATTTATTCTATTATTAATAATTAGCTTGATAATACATAATTTTGGTAGTGAAAGATACCTCTGTTCAAAAGTCGTCCTTTCACACTATTTTTAATGAATAATGTTCTTCACACTGGAGAAACGGGATGTAGACTGTCACCTCCCTCTCTTGTCAATGTGCCTTACATTATCAGAATGTGAAGAACAGACTTGCTTTGCTGCTTTGTTCTGATAGCCTGTTTTAATCTCAAAATCTGTGAAATACAAATATGAATGAGTCTTTTTTAATAAGAACATGTTGTCATCAAACGTGATAAGATTACAAGTTTACTGAAAACAGCTCGTTGCAGAACACAGGACAGTTAGAGAAATACTGAGTAAGACCTGTCTTACCCACCCTCCAGAAACACCCCCCCACAAAACCCTCACCCCATCATAATTGCAACTGCAGCAGTATTTTAAAGCATGAGAGCAGAAAGTTAGTTTCTAGAAATTAAATTTTATTTTGTGCAAGGCAGGGGGATATAAATGATAGACTGTGTGTATGTATCTATCTATCTGTATGTATGTATATACACACACTAATCTGGGAGAAAGGATATTTGTTCTGTATACTTATTTATATAAGACAACTTACAGCTTGACTTTGTATTTTTATATTTATGGAATAATACCTGTTTTATTAGAAAAAGCCCACTGCAAAAAAAACACTTTGGTAAAATTCATAAATGAGTGATTAGGAAGTGAAGTGGGGAAGTAGTGTGCAAATGAATAGATTCTCACCCAGGGAGAGGCAGTGTCATTAAAATACCCATTAGCAAAAGATGAAACAAAAGCTGTGTCCTCTCTAGAATGACCTGACAAAGGCAGTTTGCTACAGAAACCATCCAGAGCCTTCAGAAATTTGTTTCTCATTCCCTTTCCTTTGGAAAATTAGCTAGCATGTAGTCTCTATTACTTGTGTTGAGAGTCTGGGGCCGAAATGTTATGAAAGAGGTTTTACATGGTTAACAGCCTGGCCAAGAAATACACCCCCTCACTGTTGGTTTACCTACTGCTATATTAAAGACTCAGCCGTAAACTCCAGCTCAGAGTTGTTGTTGTTACTAAGCTTTTGAGAACAGAAATAGCCTCTCCTTTTACAGTCTGTTCTGGTTCTCTTGTGGTGCCTGAACTACTGGTGTGCTGGAGTTAAAGATTAGACGTCAGATGACTCATTGATATAGTTGGATTATGGAAGAGGGACAGGGCCGTCAGTGCTTTTTTGCTTCACTGTGATCTGTTTGTATTCTGCTCTTTAGACCAGTGCTTATCTCATTTCTTCAGCAGAATCAAGTGTAGGGTTCCTCAACTTTCAACCTTGCAAATCTTTAAATTTAATGTGACTACTCTGTGTCCATCACAGAAGACGTAATAGAGAGGAGGGGGGGAAATGATGGCACATACAAGAAACGTGAGTTCTTCTTTTCTCTCTTAACAGTTACAAAGACAAAGGGGTATTTCCATCTTTGGTAGTCTTTGGCGATCTCCCACATAATTTTCTACTGTTTCAGAGCTGCAGTGTGTCTGTAGCAAAGCTGCTGCTAACATGTGAGTTTTAAAAAAAGTATGTAAATTTTGGTGCTCTAGGGTGCTAGAATGAGTTTTGAAGACAACACCAAAATTTTTTCTTAATTTTTCAAAAGAAAACAGTATCAGGGATGATGAATGGGGCTGACATTTGTTGCTGAAGCTCAGATTGCTATTGAGGGTCCTTGCTAGTGCTACATGGGGTAGTGTTTTCTGGAATGTGAGCAAGGAAGCAAATCATTTTATAGATACAGATTACGTAGATGTAGAATAGCACAAGGAGGCTTGAAATTTTAGATGTTGTTGGTTGCATTGGATTCCTAGTGATGAGTGACTTTGTAGATTTAACAGTCAATTTGCACTCCGTTCTTTTTCCTTCTTTTTCTAGGTTATGTCAACTGCTATGTACTTGGGAAGAAGCTAAAGAAAAAGACCTCTATACATTGAAAATACTAAGAAAAGCATGAGCTCATGAACTTTATATTCATTCTTTCGGGTGGCAGACCAGACAGAAATGTATGCTGCACAAGAACAATTTGATAAAGGGAGTATCTTATAAACAGGGAAAGAGAGTATCCTGTGTGCGAAGGCCTACAGTTTAAATGAACATAATCTGCACCAGACACTGTTCAGTTCAGAAAGCTGTCTGCCTTTTATAGTTTCTTTTCCAATACTTAGGAACTGGAGAATACTTGTCCTGGTTTTATTACCCAAAGGTATTTTCATGACTGTGTCCCATATAATGAAAAGAGAACTAAGCATCTTCCTTGTACCCAGATTAGACACACAAAGAAGAAAGGTTTGTTTTAAAAAAATGACACAGTTATAGTTATTGAGGATAATATAATTATATTCTTTTATAGAAGGATTAGGATTTTACACAATAAAGTGCAGAATACTGATTCAAAGTGTCTAAAAGCTGAACAACAACAAAGTGTTTAATTGCACGTAGTTGGTTCTGAGACACGTACCTTAGTGTCAGTCAGATACGCTTCTCAAATTAAGAAGCATATCTCATTAAAAGAAAACAAACTGGAATGTTTTCATGCAGTTAGCTTGTCATTAATGATGTAGGTAAGGAGACAGATAGGAATGCAAAACCCTCAGTATCTCACAGGATGTTTCAGCTTCTGAAGAGTCAGGAGAAAAGCCTATTTGTCTAGTTACTGATTTTAACCAAGTGATGAAAAAAGGTAAAATTAAAAATAGAAGTTGCTATGTATGGTTTGCTGTATGTATTTCCACTGCTTTTCTTATTAGATTTGGGATACGTTTTCAGTAACTTTTTCCATGTATGCATGAAGCTGCTTATCTGTTATCTGCTACTTAGAGGGAATTCTGTCCGGTTAGTCCTTAGGTTCTAACATGTGTCCCTTATGACACCCAAATTTCTTTGGCTTTCTTTGGCGCTACAAAGCTGAGAAAACATGTCTGATCCCACAGTGACTGCATTCTTTGGGCAAACTGTGAAAAACATTACAACTAAGGACAAAATCTAGATACTTAATTTGTCTTTGAAGTGTCTTGTTTTTTGGGGGTCCTTTGTCACCCATTGCAATTGTCTTCTAATGTGTTACAGAACAGGAGCAAGCGCCTGGAGAAAGTCCATGTTGTTCTTGGGAATAAATCCTGTGATTTGGATTCTCTCATTTCTGCTCTGACCTATGCCTACTTTCTAGATAAGGTAATGAAAAAAATGGACAGAGGGATCATAACTAATTTGTTACAGACATCTTGTTGTTGAGCAGATGGAAACATACTGTAAAAAATCAGAATTGGGACAATGATTCTGTTACAATCAAAGGTAAGATTTTTAAATAGAAAGAATCTAGATTTCTTTCCACATGAAAATTAATGAGTGGGTATAGTTTAGGTGGCTTATTCAGTAAGAACAAAAATCACCCTGAGCACTTGCCAGCACATGGTATATATATCAGTTACATTTGATTTAAGCAATGCATAGATTTCCTGCAAGTCTTCTGAGAACTGGAATGGATTACACCCTAAGGCCTGCAATACAAATCACAGATCTTTAGGTCACTGCTTTTAATAGACTGTTGGGGGCAGGGTGGATCACTATTAATTGTTTGTTATTTATTAGTATTTAAAGTTGCACTCACAAGTCCCTACTGAGATAGGTCCTGGTATGCTAAGCACTGAATGTGGATATTGTGAAAGACAGCCAGTGACCTGAAGAATTTGCTGTCTTAACAATCACAGTCAAAGAATGTAAAGGTCTTCTCCCCATTTTATGAAAAGCTTAGTGGGATCAAGAAGATGGCTTCCTGGCCCTGCTGAAGTCAGTGGTCTTGGCTGACTTCGATCAGGAGGTTATTTACAGGAGTAAAGTGTCTAAGTCTGTCACTGTCTAAGTGTATATGTTGATAGATCTGTGTCTTCATCCACTCTCAGAAATGCAGGACCAGTCAGTTTTGAAAGACAGAGTTTGATTAGGGGTGTCAGGGCTTTAGATAGTGGAGTCCAATGACCCCAGACATTACCAGTTTGTGTTTACAGAATTTTAAAGATAACATAATCTTTTCCTGAAAAACAGAAGTGAGTTTTTCAAAACTGCGCATATACTTTTTCCCTCCTAGTTTCCTGACAACTCTGCTGGATATACATAGAGACAGAAGAACAAGAAAAGAAGTGAAAGATGGTTGTTTCTGCTTTGTAAAGACTGAAATAAAAGGGGGAAATATTGAATGGAAAATTCAAACTGTTTCTAATTGCTCAGACTGTTAAAATGTCTTCCTAATGAAAAACAGGTCTTACTTTATGCAACTCTGACCAATACGCACCTGCATTACAGGTCAGCCCTCCTGATGTTCTTTGCTTACCAGTGTTGAACATACCAAGAAGAGACTTCAGCTATTTCACAGAGACAAGATTTATACTGGAGGAGCTGAATATCCCAGAGTCATTCTATATCTTCCGAGATGAAATCAATTTGCATCAGCTGAATGCTGAAGGGAAATTGTCTTTAACGCTTGTAAACAGCAGCGTGCTGACAAGGTATTGCATTGTATATACAACAAGATAGCTTACTTGGGCCTGAGTTATTTTAAAAATTTTATTTTAAAGTTTTTCTGAGTAAGAATTCACTGATATTTATGCTGTCCTTGTTGCTATTCTGTGGAATCACAAAAAAAAAACCCTTAAGATATATTTTCTCTTCTGTTATGTCCAATGCATGCACCAAACTAAAAGTAGTCATCTTTCCATCACTTTTGATGGTCCCTTTTTTAACTACCTTGTGTCCTCCCAGAGTTTAGATTAGATATTTTAATTTAGTTTAAATAGTCCTAAAATTTCTTGTGACCAGTAAATAAGAGAGCAGGTTTTTTTTCTGCTTCTTAGCTTTCACTAAAGGTAAAAGACTATCATGTTGATCTGGAGGTGGGCAAAACACTTCCGTATTTGCTCTTAAGATCTATCTAAGGGTAGATAAAAGTTTAATTGTGACATACAATACAGAAAACACTGTCTTTAAAGAAAACTTAAGCACTAAATAGAATGTGTTACAAATTCATTTAGCAATGTATAAGATTCTGCTTGGTTTGACTTTGCATTTCTGTTTGGTTGCTAGGTTATTGCAGTCCTTACAGACTGCAGCAGTTTTCTCAAAATGTCCTCAGTGCCAAAGGCTCAGAGTTGCTTTGTGAAAGACTATATTCCATCTCCTTGTCCTTAGGAGGGAATCTTTATAAGCCCAGGGTGAATCTTCTAGAGAGGGTTTCTTTATAAAGGTCTGCCTAGAGTGGAGAATACTGTTTACTTCCAACTCTCTTTAGGACTTCCTTTATGATAAATATGATAATATTCCTTCCTTATGGTAAATAACATTCTATCTGTGCTATAGCATAGCTGTCCTGCTAGACTCCTCCCTTCCACCCCCCAAAATGCACTCTCCTACCCTGAGGTGTTTATAGACTCGAAGAAAAATAAGTAAGAATCTAAAATGAGAACTATGAGTAAATCTCATAGCTATTGATTCTTTAACAACTGCGGTCAACTCAGTACGTCATTCACTTTTGCAAAGTAAAAATTATTTGTAAGATTTGCTTTATACTTATTGTTGTCTCTGTTTCTTCCTTCTAAAGAATAATGATTTGCATTTTATATTATTGGATGTAATTTGGCTTTGTATTATAAGCAGAAACAGAAACTGAGCAAATGCAAAATAAAGATGTTTTGCAGGTAGCCAAAATATTCAATGGGGAAAATACCATATCTCCCCTATATAAAGAGTGATATTTTCAGTACACACATAAATAGTCTTTGGTAATTATAATTTTAAAAAGGTTTTTGGTAGTCAAAATGTAAAAATTTAAGTCTTAGTGATATAGCAAGCAATAAAAACACTGTGAATTTTTCATTCCAAAATTACAGTTTTAGGACTTGGCTGTGAAAGAGTTAATGGCTTTTTTTTTTGGCCTCAGAGCAGAATTTGAATAAAAATAACATTAGTAATACAGTCTGGCATTTTTTTTAAAGTGTTTGACTGTTAACTTCTAATAGTACCCAAATAATTAACAAGGGTGTACTGGGATATTTAAAGATCAAGCACTTGGAAAGAAAAATATATATGATTTTTAAATTTACTTGATAGTGAGGATGAAAGTTTGGAATCAGCTATTGTCAAAGTCATCAATCCAGATGAGCAATGTGACGGCAACCTGGAGTTACAAGCGTCTTCTTCCTCTCTAGTAGTAAAAGAGATTCTTCAGGAGGCACCAGAGTTAATCACTCAGCAACTGGCTTATCTCCTCAGAGGTGAGAGATTACTCTTTATATTAAATACTGAAAGGTTTAATGGAGTGTTTCTGAATCTGCTCAAGCAGAAAGAGTGTGATCCATTCTTTGGTTAACAATCCCTTTAAAGACCACAGGAAGCTTCATAAAAGAAGCAGGGAGTAAAGAGTTTGTTAAAGAGTAACATTATATTGAATATTAAAAATGTGCATTTAAAAATAGGCATGAGAGGTCTTTGCTGTATCACTAGACAAGAATATTAAATGGAGCTGTCGACATACCAGCTGGGTAGCTGGAATAGCTGTGCAGTTCTAGCTTCGATTCCAGGGGCTGTACGATATTGACAGTTCGCCTCTGCCTGCCTGTGGACAACAATATGGATGGGAATCTAATGCTTACATGCTAAAGCTTCTCTTGATCGTCATAATTTGTATAGAATCATGTTTTAGTGGTGCAATGTGAAACTTTTGCTATTTAATAATGTTTTAATCAAATCTTCATTAGACACTCCTTTTCTTTTGTATTATTTGCCCAGTACAGTATAAATCGGTGGGACTTCAACAGTTAGAAGTATGTTCATTTGTGTCTTCATGTTTTAGTTTCCTGAGTTTCTGTGCTGCAGCAGAACTCTTTAATGAAAATAAAACTGAAGTTGTGAAGAACTGATTGCTGCTTTTGAGCTATTTACTGAATTTTACTATTGCTTACTGAATTTTAAAGGCAATAGGTTTAAACTGATGTAGCTGTTAAATTTCCTTTTGAGAAATGAATGTAGACATGTTTAATAAGGATTATGAAGTCTTGCCTACACTTAGGTTTCAGGAGCTACTGGATTCCTGGCTTGTCATTGTACTGATCCTGTGATTAGCTAAACTAATGCATTTGTTTTGAGAAAGTACAAAAGGTAATGTGTTCAAAGCCTTTTCTGAATTTTCATGGAAGAAGTGTTAACAATAACACAGGATTCAGCCCACTCTTTTAGAACCTTTCCATGTTAATAAGCTCTAGTGAACCTACCATGAAATATTTTTGTAAACTCTAAATTTCTATTGAGTAGCTCTCTAGGAATCCAGGCAAATGACCAACATAATAATTGATTTTCGTGGCAGAATCTAGGAAGGCATTTGAGATTCTCTTAGGATACCTGTTTGATGATGGAAAATGTCGGGAGGCAGTGGTTTGAATAGTAAACAAAAACATATATGATATAAGTACTATATACAGTAGTTAGTGTCAGCATGTTTTGGCCCTCTAGTTTGCATCCAAGTTAAAATATGGTACTTTTATTAGAGAAAGTGTTGAAAGTGTTTGCATTAGAGGTTACACATCCAATTTTAAAGGAGATTGTATCTGTTTTTTTTAGAAAAATTAATAAGCTAATATGAACTGTTGCATTTGATAGCAGGTGTTTGCTAAAATTGGTGGATTTTTGGTTACCTGCCTTCCTGCTTCTGTATGGTATGAGAAGTGGCCAGCAAAGCTTAACGAATGGTAGCTGCACTTATGACTTGATTTTTTTCTACTTCTCCCAGTAACACAGTTGGTATTAGAAGGTTAAGTAACATAGCAAGTTCTGTTGTGGTTCTTGTAATAATATTAATAATAAAAAAAAAAAGGTTTTCTACACATAAGAACCTACCATTGCAAATTCAGAGAAGTCAGTGAATCCCATAACTGCTTTTGATAGTTTAAAATATATATTTTTTTACTATAAATGTATGTGATGGCAGATCAAACACATCAGTCTGAAAGTAAAAGATCAAATACAACCTACTCAAGTCCAGCTTTTGTGTTTTTTGTATATATTATGGTCTTTTGCCAAATCCCAGTCTGTAAATTACTTTAAAATGTTTTGAAATCTGTCTCTGCAGTGGGCATAGAAAATAAAAGGAGGTATATCATATCATGGTCTGGAGGGTGGTGTGGCTGCTATGTTCTCATCACCAGTGAGTGTGTGTTTAGGGGCTGGATGTATTTCACTTTAGGAGGATTGCCCAGTACTCTGGGGATATTTCGTGGGTGTAGAGCCAATGGAAAGGCTCCTCCTGTGTTCTTCCCACCTTGCTATGCTATTGTATTGTTTTTGTATTGCGTGTACTGTATTGTCTGTATGTATCAGTTTGGGGAAGTTCAGGAGCAGAGGACTGAAGTGTATGTCAAAGTACTAAGAATCTGGATTTTTTTTTTTTATAAAACAGCTGAGGGATCTTAGCCCCTGAGTCTGAGTCTCTGAGTTGAGAATGCTTGCCTTTCATTTTAATTTGGTCTTCCAGTGAGTATTTTGCTATAAGGCTTCTAAGACGATAAAATATCTCGCGTCTTAATAATTATCATATAGTGGTTGTGACAGTTTCATTTGTTTTCTCTTTTTCAGATTTCTTCTTCCTCACAGTGTGTTAACAATTTTATTAATTTCAATAATAAATGCGGATGTTTATAGTGTTATAACCAGCCGTATTTCAACTTTGAACAAACTTAACCTGCTCTTCTGTGGTCTAAAAAAAAAGAAAGTCACAAGAAAAGATGCATCCATGCAAAACTGAGCATTATTAATTTAGTCAGTTTAAAATTTAAAGACTTTCTTTTTCAGCTGAATGCTTTCCTGGTGTCTTTGTCTCCTCTTCAGACATGCTATAAGTTAATTCTACCCTTGGGCTTTGAATAAAACCTGCTCTGAGAGTCAAAGTGTTGTATAGTCATATTTGCCTTAAGTTAGAGCTTGTCCTGTCCCTGGCTTTGAGCCAGAAGCAAACAATTATAAAGCCTGCCAGAGTCTTGGGCCTGTATTATTTTATTTCCCCAGAGATGTTTACAAGGGGACTGTTGCCAAACTCAAGATCCATTAAACTGCTGAATCATTACATTTTTTGTTGCAGCCAGCTGGCAAGGATGTGATTCCAAGCATTCACTGTCAGGTACCTTGGGTCAGCGCACTCGCAAAAATGCCTCCTTATGTTTATTTGTACAGAGCCCTGAAGGATGCCACAAGGTGCAGACTGCAACATGTAAATACAGATTTACAGCAAGACAACACAATATTTGTATGTGAATCTGCCTTTGCTGGTTATGTGTTGCATTGTTGAGGCCTTTTTGTGCCCTGTTGGTGCAGTCTGACTTTCAGTAAAGATTAGTTTGTTATTCTAGCCGCTCAGGCTAATGTTAAGAAATGCCCTTTTAAGGACTTTGGGATGGTTGCCAATATATATATATTTTTGTTCTGTCTTGTATATCAGTCAGATGATTCACATGTTCCCTAATTGGTCATGAACTGCATCCCTAATATATTTGCAGGAAAGAAGGGAACATTTTAAATGTCACCAAACACTATAGCTTTTTGGACGGATATTTTTCTTGTTATGTATAGAAACAGTTTTCTTGGAGGCAACTTTTTTTTTTTTGCCTGAAAGATTACATTTTATTCCAGCTTTGTGACTTTCCTGTTAATTACCATGAAGGCTGCTTGCTTGGGTGGGTTTTTTGTTCTGTTTTGTTTTGGGAGGGGGGTGTCTTTCCATGAGGGACTGTTAGTTTTCCCCTTTTCCCTATCCTTTTATTTTATTTCCAGGTCATGGAACAAAACCTTGACAAGAGAGACATCTGTATTTTCATTGTACTGTTCCTTTCAACCACAGACTTATCATTCAGGAGATGCTTGTGCTGTTCTTAATGTTTTCCCAAAACGACTTCTGCCTTCATTAGATCATGTTTAATATTAATGCACAACAATTGCTTTTGGCAAAACTAGTGCTTCACTTCCAGACTGCTTTGCAAAAAGAATAAAATGCATGTTGTTTTTTAAGAGGCCTAGCCTATTTTCTGGTGACCTTTCCCTAGGAAAAGATATTGGTAATGCAGTGTGATGTACACAAGAAATAACTTTGAATCTTGTATTACCTATTACGTATTTCTTTTTTGTCTTTCTGTGCTTGTCAGCAGACTGAACAGCTTCTGCAATGCTTTCAGAAATCCGGGGGGAGTTGCACCAGCACTCAGTAAAGTCTGCAGGAGATTTCTGAGCCCATGTATCTCTTTTACAGTGGGTACTTACAACAGAGCACATGGCTAGATGGACTATGGACCTTTGGTCAAGGAAAAGTACCTTGAGTAAACTGTTTTTCTAAACTAGCTGGGATCTTAGTCCTCACAGAGATGCTGAGGAGTCCAGCGTCTCGATGTGCAGAAAAGACCTCTCTTTCCTGCTGACAAGCATGGTGTTAAAGAACGAAGGAAGAATAAATGTTGAGTTTAGGGATTGCTGACAGCCTGTTAATTCGAGAAGGCTTCTTCTCTTCCTTTCACCTTAGTAGAAAAGCTGTCAATTGCAAGGACTGCAGTGTTGCTGTGACAGGTGAAAGAAATAGCTTTTAAAAAAAACTTTTAAAGACGTTTGCCTATGTTGAGGCACTATTTCAGGAAAGACTACATTTCATTCTTGTATTAAGTGATAAATTCCTGAATCACTAAGTTTGCTATCTCGCTGGAAAATGTCATACCTATCAAAATATGCAAAGAGGTCAACCCTGAGAGGAACTGAATAACGAAAGGCCAAGGCTTCCTGTTAGATGCTGAAGTACACTGCATGTCTGAACACTGCTACAGTTCTGTGACTTCTCTCTGATTTTATAACTATGCAGTAATGTGTGTGTCCCACCAAAGGTAAGATCGAATCCAAGACTGACCTTCCCATTGAAGAAATCCAGAATTTGTCATACACATGACAACAAGAGACAGATCCAAACTGTTACCAATAGAAATGCATGGTGGGCTGCCATGGTATGTCCTAAGCAATCTTTCCATTGCTTTTGACTGGGGAAATAAATATTGTACAAGTCCCCTCTCCTCAATCCATGTTTTTAGGAGATTTAAACTAGTTTTATTAGCAGAAACATTGCTGCTGGAACAGTATAGTAGAACTGTTGTGGTGTGAAAGAAATTCATGTGCTATTTTAGAAAACAGGTAGTTAAGAGGATTTCTCAGTGCTGCGTAACTGGTGTGGTTGAGCCAACTGTCAAAATCACAGCCAGATCCTGACCTGGCTGTTAGACCCTGTCTTGGTGTAATCACTGCTTTCTGCTGCCAGTTCTCATGATCTCCTGCACATGGAGAAACATGAAACACTTTCTCTTCTTCCTTCTTTCTCCTTTTCTGTCATGCCTCCCTATACCCTTTTGCTTGGTCCTAGAAAGCCTGGACTACCCTGGGCCTGGGACTGGTTGATTTAATTTGGTGGCCCAGCCCTGAATTACACAGAAGTTGTGTCTGTTCTGGATGTGATCATCACCTGTTTGAATACTGAAATAGAAGAAAAGGCTATAATCTATTTTATGTTACTGTAATAGTTTGGGAATTGGTTCAGTGAGAAACAAAGAAAAGAATGTTTTACTCAAATTCTGAGGCTCAGAAACTGTTTCCATTTGATTATTGTTGTATGGTTGAGCTTTTATCATATTTTAGGAAGGATATAGTTCTGCATTCATCTTACAGCTTAGCTGAAATCCAGAATTGATTGAGTAGTGTAGTTATTGTTCAATTTGTAATCAGTCCTGTAATGAGGCTGAACTGATATGTAGTATATGGAATTAAAATGAATCAGAAGCTGCATATAATAGTAATTTCTGTTCAATTAGATACACCCAAAACTGGACTGATGCCATGTTGACTTTGGAAGTGATGAGCTTGACTGGGTATACAGCTCATGCCTCTCATTTTACTGCATTTTCCAGTACGTTTGTGTTCGGGGTTTCTCTGCTTCTCCCACACCCTCTCCCTCCACACCCTCCGCCCCCTTCTGCCCCCATTTTGCTAGAGATTTGACACATTCTCTGTTTGAAGACCTATGCAGATGGATAGCCTGCTGTCTCATTCTAGTGCTGCTGAGAGGCTGAATGGGGTATGCTACAGCCTCTGTCCAGCAGATAACCATGTGATGACTTTGAGCATGTGTTGTAGGTTCAATACTTTCTGCAAGTGTCTCATTTCCTTTTTGTCTGCATGGGTAAACCCCTATTTGCTCCTGGGCAGTGGGGAGGAAGGGTGCTGAAAAAGCAGAAGATTGCTATTGTTAAAATAATTCATGTAACCTGTTCCCTAAGCTACCATTTTCCAGGTGCAGCTCTGAGGTAGGAGTGAGCTGTGGGCCAGATGAGTCATTCTGGTCACTGCCCTTCCCAGGGTAGGGGCAGGAGTAGCACAGGTACTGTCATCTGATTGGAGGTGGGAGCAACTAAGGGATGCTGTTAGATGAATTAACCTTGAAGGCTACTGGTTGAGAAACTTGCTTCATATGGAAGAGACTTAAAAAATAGGCCTATCTTGCAAATATGAATAGATATAGCAGTTATTTATTGAGAGACATCTGAAATCTGCTCATTACGGAGCCTTGTTTTGCATACATAAATTTATGATGTTCAAAATAAAAGAAAAGTTGAGCATTTGGGCCATTATATATGATTTTTTTCAGTCTGTATTTCTTTAATGTTTTTAGTACTATCACATAGGGCAGGAACATTGTCTTAAAATGATGATAAGACTGACGTAAATCAAAGAAAAAACAGCTGAGAATTAACAGAATATTGGAAGTTATCATATCTATAACAGAAACCCAGAATGGAATTCTTATTTCTGAATTTCCAGAATTTAACATCTGATGGAGGACAACTTTTGGCTCGTGAAGCATTACTCTTAATAAGATTAATTTACAAGCAGGTATTATGTAGGTATAGTTTTTGACTTTTCTGTTTTTAAAAACCAACCTTCAAAGGATTTTTTTGATTTAATAGGTATCAGTCCATTTCATTTTTGTTTTTAATGTTCTAGTTCTTACTTAATTATCAGTAAAACTGATTTCAGTAAATATCTGATGCTACAGTAATATTTATGGTGTGTATATTTTATTACCATGTCTCTGTGTTAACACATTATGCCAAATTTATCCCTTGTATTAGTATGTTGAATAATTGTTGTGTATTTGAATCATGTTTCCCAGGTGAGATTATTTAATACACACAGTATTTGTCTAAAAAGAGAATCTATACTGCTGTTCAAGACTGCTGATCACTGGTGCATTATTCTGTATGAACCTATCTTTGTGCCTCAGTGGCTGAGGGATCAGCATGTCATGTTGGGATGTGTGAGGGCAATTCTTATTCTAGTTGGTCTAGTGAGAGAGAGGGTGACTGTGTGCAAGTTTTTATTTCCATCTCTTGGCTGTAATAACTCTCTTTGACTTGTAATAACTATCTTAAACATTGTTGTACTGGTTTCCTTATGGATGTAGGATGGTGCAATAGGGTTATACTGTTGTTTGAAATCCCTGTGTGCTATACAATAATAAATAATTTCAATGCTGATGTGTAAACTTATTATCCTTAAGTTAGTGTGTGTAATTGGTAGTGAAGGTTATCTTTGCATGTATTAATAAATGGGATCCCAGCCTTCTGGGAGTTAAAGGGTGACCTTAAGTCCTCAACCCACAAGGAACCTTAACATCCAGGATGGAATATATGCAGTACATTATTGTCTGAAAATATGTCAAGCTCATTTCTGTCTTGTAAGAGCATGCCAATTACAATGCAATTATTTAATGGACTATGTTTCTCTTAACTTTTAAAATTTAATGTGTCATTTTTTTTGGCTGAATGTGCTGTGTTTTTTTTTTTTCTGTATTCATTGGCATGGAATCAACTAGAGTCCGTTGCACTGAAATGGCCAATGACTCATGTTACTTCATATTTCTAAGGTTATTTGAAACTTCCTTTGTAAGTTTTATTCAAGGAGATTTAAAAAAACTATTGGGGATAATTGTCATTAGAAATCCTCACTGGATGCATTTATGAAGTAAAGCAATATAACAGAACCCATCATTTTCTGAAAAGTATAATTGAAATGAAAACTGTTTTATTTCTTTGGGTTTGGGTGATGTTATGTCTAATTATTTTGGTATATTGCTTGTGCATATTAGCAGTTCATTGCTATGTCTGTAGAAGGACGGTTAGCAGTATGGATTTACTGTTTCCAGGCTTTCAGACTGTCTTCTCTTGGTTAATGCTTAGAGCAACAGCTTTGCTCAGACCCATTGAGACCTACTGCTAGCTAGTGGCTACACTGCAGAACTGTGTTAGACCTACGCAAACATGCTGCACACTGTGACTGTACTGGGAGCAGCCAGTTAGCTGTAACATAGGCCCTGACAGGCCACCCAGTTCAGATTTTAGAAACTATCTTCATGTTAGGAGGATTTTCTGTGTGAACAGCATTTAATATGTTATTCAGTGAACTCATCAGTGGAAACAAGCTTCAAGAAAGAAAGGACTTGCATGGCGATGAAGTAAACATTCTTGTTTCTCTAGTACCTCTTTGCTGTTTACAGGAGGTATTGATTTTTGTCTTTTAATGTTTCAGGAAGCATTCTCTTCAAGTGCATGTCTTTGGAGCCTGAGAGAATTACAGAGCAGCAGGAGAAAGTGCTGTCAATTCTGGAGGAAAAGTTTCCAGATCTGCCCCCACGGGAGGAAATTATCTCTGTTCTCCAGGATACTCAGTTTAACCCTCAAGGTAATGCAATTTGTTTCCATTTTAAAGATATTTTATAAATTTAATTATGCAACTGCATCTGAATAGGTTGGCTTGTTGTGTATGGTTGCAACAGGAGAGCTTTCTTCATTGACAGTTACGTGTAATGGTAGTTAATTTTGAATTAAGGGACTGACATTCTGAAACATGGAATTGTGCTTCTGAACTTCTAAAATAGTCTTATATTGTTTTTACAGATAAAGTAAACATTAATTTATTTCACATATTTATTTTTACAAGTATATTTTAAATATTTGTCATGATGAAGCAGGACCCAATACATGGCCTAACCACTGTGTCAGCCCATGTGCAGGAATTGTGTTGCAATTGTTTACATGGTATGGGAATGGATTTTATCTTCTGAACCTTCCCAAATTTATTGAGGTTTCAACTATTAAGGCTCTGTACAGATAAAGTGAATTTGACTTCAGACTAAGGTTAAGGAAGCAGGGGGAGAACTGTATTTCTCTTTCATTTCCTTCTGCTAGAAAAGACTGAAAACATTTGTTATTTATTCAGTGATCAAAACTGGGAGTGTTTGAGCCCAAAATTGATAACAAGTTTGTGAAGAAATGCTCTGAAATCCTGAAGAAGTTGTTACACTAACTTTTTCACACTTTATACTATCTTTGTTAAATGACATCTGCTACCAAGTCATTACTGAAAGTGAGTACTGAAGTATTGAGATATTTCTCTGTTAGATGTATCAGGTACGCACAGAGTCCATGCAGGCTGATAATCTATTTTTATCCTTCTATATCCACCCATTCTCAAAATTCTCTTATCTGAATTCAGACCTTCAGCCTGAGATGGCTGCCCCCGTTGATGGTTAGGAATGAGATTTGAGGTGCTGCTTCCTTGGCTTTTTCCTTCAATGAGTTTGCAAGCTAAATTAGTTCAGGGCTGTAAGTCTTCTGGTAGTTTCCTGAAGTTACACTGGAAGTCAGTCAAGAAATTAAAGTTCAGAACTGAACCAAATGCAGCCTGGACTGGAGAGACCCAATCAAAGTGGCTTTTGCTGAATTTGGTGCTAAGCTTGATACCAGTTGCTATGAAAGATGGTTTAGTAATTTTCCTCATGTGCTTGACCCATGTGATTTACCCTAATTTCCAATAAAAAACTTGAAAAAATGTACATAGTAGACAGATTCAATATGCATGGCATTGATTGTCAACCCATTTTTACATACTCACATGAGTAGGGCAATTTGATAGACCCCTTTTTTATTTTATTGCTGCTGTTTGTTATTTATTACAAGATACATATTTAGCACTGCATACGTCTATGTGATATTTGTATTAGTAGGTTGATGATGAGTTTCTGAAGTTCGTTGAACATGATGAATATTTTGCTATATGTACTTGGTATTCCAGGCAATACTAGGACAATTCAGCATAAAAAGTTCTGAGTTTCACACAGAAATGGTGATTTACTGGCCTAAATTCATGAATTCATTGGTTATTTGAGGCTCAGTGGGCTGTATCCCACAAGAAAGACTACTGGCTACATATAAATATTTTTAATAGGCCAGACTCATAAATATAATAAATATATGAACAGCAGCCAGTTCATCTTGTCATTAGGTTGAGTGCAGTAGCTGGACTCTATACAGGAACAGTAAAGAGTGAATTCATTTGTTTGGCTTAAGTGTGTATTTGGCTCTCTCTTAAAAATCACTTATGCGAACACGTTCTTGAATGTTGTGCAGGTAAGCTTTATGATTCTGTAGACATTTTAGGTGCCTGTCTACACTGAAGTAGGTGGCACAGAGCTTTGTTTATACAGATATTTGGCTGTTTTGTCTGTATTTTTGATGGTGTCATATGACCATGTTCCAAAATATAGCATATATATTTATTTTAAGAGTCTTTATAGTATTTTAGACAGACATCACCCCTTAAAGGGACTTAGTCATGTGCATTTGCAATATATTGCACTTAAGCATAACACATCTGGTTACAAGATGAAGCAATTACAATTTTACAGTCTGCTGATGATAATATGTACTTCCATTTCTATGGTACATATGCATCTAGTTGGTTTATTCACTATTTGATTTACATAGAAAGAACCCATTGGTGTTGGTATCAATTTGGGATATCAGAAAGGTTGAATGACTGTGTTTTCAAAATATCTTAAGTGCTTTGCCTCGGAGTATTTTATAAATATCATAACATAACATTTGTGCTTTTTGTTGTCTTACTCCTTCCGGAAGTATTTCACGTAAGTGACATAAGGATGGACTATGTATACATTCATCAACAACTAGAATTTAGTGCACTTCAAAAATGTGAGTGTTCACACAACTTCACTGCAAGAGACTTAATTCTTCAGCCTTTGCTCTTTGTTTTTAAATCACTTCCTTGCTTAAAAAAATACCACTGGAAACATCATGCATTGATGTATTAATGCTGGTCTTAGTTTTCTCATAGGATGTCCTAAAATCCAGAAGGCTCTACATTAAGATTCAAACTGTGCTCTTAATTCATGTTATTGTGTCTGTTCAGCTGTAGATGTACTGAAATTTTTTATTTTCTCAAACAGGCATAAGCATTGAAGAAGTTATGCTGAAGGATCTCAAGGAGCTTTCAGATGGAGAAATCAAAGTAGCAATTAGCACTGTGTACATGACGCTGGAGGTAAGAGGAAACCTAAACAAAATAGTAGGTATATGGCCCCATTTCATAAGAAAACAGTCTTAACAGATTTTGAGCCACTTGTTTTCTCAAGACTACATGTGAGCAGAATTTTCACTGATGTAATTAATTTTGAGAAATGCAATAGCTATTTGTGGTCTGACTTTCATTACTATGCATAAGATTATTCCTTCTGGTAAGTCTATACCTTGATGTGTTAAAACAATAGCAGTGGCAAATTGCAGCCTTTGGGTGAATTGAAGGTGTGAGTTATTCTCCCATACTTCAATAGGTAGTTATGGGCTAGGACTTTGTCCTACCTTTCGCTTGCAACAAGACATACAATTTATACAGCTGGTCTAACACTCTCTCAGCTGTGTGTCTTCTATAAACCTATCCTGAAAGCTGTCAAAGAGAGTTTATTTTGGTTATAAATTGCAGCTCCTCCAAAATTGCCAAGCAAGCTTTCAGATTTACTCATTAAGTGGCTGTTTTTCTCATATATTTTTTGCTTTGCCAGTAAAGGTGGAATTTATCTAGCTTGTTTGATAGTTATCTTTGCCACATATATGGACTGACCTAATTTAAATGAAAATGTTGGTAGAAATAAAAGAACCTAGATGAGGCAGAAGTTCCTAGGATTTTGCATTTTTTGGATCAAAACTGTAGATTTGTCTTAATGAGTATCACTGAGGTAGGCTGCTTAGATTTTCTTTCTTGATCAGTCCCAAGCATTTTATAACTGCTTAGGGAAAAGTCCTGTGTAGTATGTTTTGTATCATTATTTCGAGACAATTTGTATTACGGATTTCAGTAGCTATACACTATATAGCTATATAATTTAAGTAGATATAAATAGTACTGGCTGCTATGTGAAAATATTTTAGTTCATTGAGTGAATATGCAATAGCAGTATTACTTCTGATGAGAGTTTACATACTCATATACTAGTTAATCATGAAAGGAGGTAGATTGAGGCAAATCTCAGCAGCAGAGAGGCACTTTTACATAATATATCTTTGCAATTTACAATCTGACAATTTACCCAGAAGTCATCCATTCCTAAGTAGTTGACATGCAAAATAAGTCATCTTCTTGTGCTTTTGCATGTAGCTTTGAAACTTTTTTTTAACCTCAGATGATATTAATCATTTGAATACTTAATTGTTTATTTTCCATGAGAGTTCTTAAAAAATGTTTTTTGTGATTCATTTTACAAAAAAATAAGGTGCTTCTGAGGTTGAAGGCGTCTTTGGTGCAATTGAGCTGATAATTATCCACAGATTTCTGCTTTCTTCAGTTTGCATACACACAATATGTGTAGCAAAATGTCAAGAAATGAAGTAGAATCCAATTAGTTTCTCAGTGACAAGCAGTCTTCACCAACCACCAAACTACTTTATCAACCCTAATTTGGATCCTGAAAATTTTGCTAAGGTTGGGAGAAAAGTGGATGGGGAAGGAGTGTTGTAAGATAAATCTCATGAGGAGGAAATGGGATTTTAAAAAAATTCTTAATAGGGTTTGGAACCTTTGTCTTTTATTTAGTGAATGGTAGACATACTGGGCTGGTGATTAGGAGCTAGCTTTAGCATTACATCCTTTTTATTTATTTTACTCTTAATCTTATTTAATAGACTATATAGAGTGCAGACCTTTTGCTCTACAAATCTAAGCTTCCAGTAACTCTAAACACAATTACTACTTTGCAATCAAACTAAATGAATCACACCCTAAAACGTATTTCTTTTTGCTGCTACTCACAAAATACATTTGACTGCAGTAAGTTTTCATATTCCTAAAAGCTGATAAATTTTCATACTCTTTTCAGTAACTGTATAGCATTTGGTGCTGGCATGCTGTGGATCAAGGAGTGTCAAGATTTGACTGTCAAGCAATAACTTTCACAGCTGTTTTTGTTAGGACATATCTAGAGGCCATTGTGGAAGAAAAAGGAGGTTCAGCTGCATGTAAAGAGAATAAACAATGATCAGAGTTTTACAAAAGTTAGATAATTTTTGATTAAGGAATTTATTACTAGCATTTGTGATGGGATTTATCTGGAACTCAACATATCTCAACAGTTTGCACTCTGTTGTACCACTGTGAATAGTTTGCATTAGAAAGAGCTATTTTTTTGGATATGTGCCTTTTTTTTTTTTTTTTTTTTGTTACAATGTTTACAAAGTCACGCTTTGTACCAAAGGGGCCCTTAGTTTCACTGTTGGGCTAGAGATTAGTTTTGCATTTGCTGTGCTACTGCACTTCGTTCAGGCGTTTTCTGAACTCTGTGATTTACAGGGCTTGACCAACACAGGACAGTTTTTGCCTTGTTCTCGTTAGCAGCCAGGGATAGTATGGTCTGCACCATGGTGAAGCAGGTGGCCTGTAAAAATGTTTTGTGCTAGTTACTTTGCACTTCGCCAGTATTGGAATTATAAACAAACTGTCTGGACCTGAGTCTCTACTCAGTTTAGATTTCTGTTATGAACTCAGAAAATATAGAGACCTTAACAGACTTCAGGATTTTCTCTAATAGTAATGATTACAGTTTGCTATCCATCTACAAAGTGCTCTGGAGCCAATACTTAAACATTAAGGGAACATGAAGCAAGGCTTGGCTTTGTTGCAGGTGTTGGATCTCTAATGTGTTTACTTCTTCAGAAACCTCACAAGGTCAAGTTGTTTTTTAAATGAACAGATTTGTAAAAGCGTCTTTCATCAAAGTGTTTTCTGTAGTCTTGATTATTTGCTTTGGTTCAACAGTCTGATAGCATTTATTGTTCTATGATGTAGGTGATACTGCAATGAAAAAAGGTGATGATTATGTGATTATACCTAGTGCAGGTAGAGTATGCTGTCCACAGGCATGCATCTCCTGCTGCATTTGGTGTGTATCATGAGGAGGGGAAGTGTTGTAGCTGAATATTCAAGCTCTGATTTCAGTCATCATTTCACAGTACTAAAGACAGTCAAAGAGCAGTAAGTTTGATACTCTGACAAGTGCCACACCTCAGTAGCACATACCTAAATGATTCTAAGCTGTTCTTAAAGGTGTTTTATGATAAGTTTTTCTAATTTTTTTAAAAGTAAGTTCTGACTTATCCTCCATTCCTGAAATGCTCTTATTGGCCCAGTCTTGGCCTTTCCCTTCTCTACCGCAGATTTCTTATTTTAGATAAATTGTTTGTTGTCTCAGTTTCCCTTCTGTCACTGAGGATACTAATATTTTATTTCATAAATGTGCTGTGAAGGTAATGTAGTTGAAGTCTTGAGATCTGTTTGGTCAGATATGTTGCTATAAACCCCATTATTTTTATTAGTAATGATACAGTTTTCCAAATTGTTTGGTTTTGTATAAAGAAGGAAGTGCTCATAGTGAATAAGTCACATCATCAATTGTAAGTTAATGCTCATAATTACTACAAATACTATTGCATGATAATACAATGGCAATGGGCAATGCTGGTTTTGAAGCCTTGTTGAGACATACAGGCTGTACAATTTATGTAACCTTTTAGTATGGTAAGTTCGGAGCCACCTCTAAACGGGTGCCAACCAAGAGATTTAGAGAAAATGTCTGAGCCTCATTGGAAGCTGCTACCATGCATGGAGCTGCCCCAGAAAAATGACCTGCAAGTTCATGGTGGCACAGTGAGTAGGACTGTCCTAGGGAAGGCTGTGACTCACGCACCAGGGTCCCTCTTTACGGCTGTGCATCTTAGAAAAACTCACAGGGGCTGTTACAGCAAGTCTAACTTAGAAAATTTAGAACTGTTTGGGAGCCTAGTGGATCTACTTCCTAATGAACAAGTAGTCTGATCTCAGAGAGATGAATTAATTTTCAGACTATTTTTGCAAAATGTCTTAAAATTGTATTACTAGTAGCAATATGGTGTACAACTATGCTTATTTTGGTAAATTTATGTGCTTATTATGAAGAGGTTTTTTTTAAATACTTCTGTAAAGCAAAGCAAGTAACTGTCTCAGCTGGAGTACCTCAAATATGTTAGACTAGGTGGACTACAGCACACAGTTAAATGAGACTATGATGTATTTTTTCGAAGGGTTGAATTTTTGTTGTTTCTAATGATCGGACTGTAGTTTTGTATTTGAGAACTTTTTTCTTTCAGGATAAATACAAACATATTTTAAATGGCATCAGATTGGTCCATGAATTTGTTTTTAATGCTAAAAGCAAAAACAAAAGGAAAAAAAAAACCCAAGTAAACGTGGTAACATTTAATCTTGCAGTAATGGAATTGGAAACAAAATTCTCAGCAACTTACAATGGCAGTGCTGTTCGGAAATATTTTTCTGATGCCTGTTGTGAGAAGTTAGGGTATGTAAAATAAATGATGTATGGAGCTGTAGGAATGCGACTTTTGCAGACTACCTTATGTCTAAGGAACATTAAACATAGGGTTCTCGTTTAGCAAATAAATAACCATTCATTTCAGTGGCTGCATAGTCTGGACTTTTGTGCATATTTTTGCAAAGATGAGAAGAGGCCATTAGGGATTTAATATAAAATAAATCGCCAAGGGGTCTTCTTGTAGTCCTAGTCTTTCTGCCACATGGTGTGTCACTAATGTGCATAAATGGGCTTAAATGAATTTGTTATCTGTATTGCATTTGCAGTATGTATATATTTATATATTATTTTTTAATTGTGTTTAAAAATAAAACATTAAATACATCATTTCTGAGAGTTGAAAACATATCATTTGTAAATAAATCAACCTTAATTAAGGTCTTAAAATGTCAGTGTGTGAGATCTGCCTGTAGGTAAATGTGTAACATATATAGTACACAGAGCTTAAATATACTTTCTTTGCTTTTCTAGAAGTATTAAGAGAGTTAGGTCATCACCTTATAGGACTGAGTAGTGCTGTCAGAGATACATTAATGTAAATATCATACTTATGTTTAAATGTCAGAATCCAGGGTTCTGGAAGATGGTAGCTCTTCTATTGATGCCTCAGGTCAGATTCAGTAGCACAGTTGTAACGAATACAATCCAAGGTGGGGAGAGCCGAGGCAGACCTGCTGAATTCCCTATTGTAATTATTTATTCAGCTCTACAGATATGAAAGGAACTGGTGGGAAGGCAGGGAGAACCTTAGATAATGTTGAAGTGCTTCTTAACTGACTAATGTGAAATCAAATGGCAGCAACAATGATATTGATTATAGTGATTACCAGTATCACTTATAGTGTTAAAATCAAGACCACAGATCCCATCCAAAAGATGTGCCTAGACTCAAAGGGGTGATATGGGCTAAAGTTCTACTCAGTGAGATGTATTCTGCATGAAGTCATGCAGAATATCAGGCAAGATGTTCATTAGGGTCTCTTGGAGTGTTTAAAAAAAAGTGAATTTGTAAAACTGGCCAACACCATTATATTTATCCATAAGTCCAACTTAGCCTGTGCTTAAAGATGTTGTGATAATGACTTATTCAACAGTCATTTTTGCGAGGTGTAGTTGATTATTTTATTCTATACTGCTATCATCAATCATGCAATAAACCAAAAGCATCAGAGATCCTGTACTCTCAACATCTCTTAAAAATGCATGAGGTATACAGTGATACTAGTTTTGAAATAGTATGTGTTGACATGATTTAGGAGGTTTTCATTTTCAGTGTCAGGAGAAATCTGGAGAGACTTCATCTGTTAAATTTTTTGTGACATCTGGTCTGAATTTCACCCATGTTATTGTTTATTGCTTTGCCTCTACTGTTTTTGGTCAATCTTGCTTCAAAATTTAATAAACAAAATAAAATAACTAAGAATTATTAAATGAATAAACATATATATTATATTATTCTGTTAACATTTACAGTACAAGTGTGCTTGTGTTCACAAGTGAGTTGTTAAAAAAGATAAACTTTTCTTTTGTATCGCAAAATATATTTGTTTCTGTACATGAAATAGTTCCTTTATGAAATACAGTTCTATAATATTCAGTATCTCAACTGAATAAGACCGTATCTAGAGTATCATTATTGGATTACATTCTTGACTTCTACAAAGCTGCCTAATTTATCATTTGTGTACTCTTCGAGTTCTTGTCAGTAGCATCTCAGCTCAGCAGTTCGTGGGGCATAGACATTGACAGCGGGAGGTGCTGTTTTGAGAAATATTCAGCATAAAAAGAGATTTTTTTATGAAATGCCATACGCTACTTATATCAATGTAAATCAATTGGGACATTTAATATTTTAATATCTGGCTGTAATGCATGACAATAAAGGGACTGACAGTAGTGCTTATAGCAATATAAATATTACTGAAAACTTGCATTTCATTTTCTGCTATTTAGTGTATGTTTTTTTCTTTGCTACTGTGTGGGAAACCACCTAATTAGAATGTTCAGTTATTGAACCAAGATTACAAAATAATTTATGCTACAAGTAAAATGACTTCTTTCAAGTTTGCTGATGTTAGTATTGCATTACTACAGAAGACAGCAATTCTAGCCACAGGGAGAGACAGACAGATACAAAATATTTCTAAGCAAATGTCTTTCTTGGTGACTGGTTTTCTATTTTTCATTTAGAAATAAATAAAAAAGAAGTTTTAAATCATGCAGTATTTATTTAGAATAGTGATATTTTGATGGAGTAAAACAACAAAATACATCTACCGTGCCTTGAAATATTAATTTTGCTCTGTCTGTTCAGCAAAGCATATGCTTACCTTTTGAATTGGGACTTGCTACTTATAAATACTATGATAACCTCTGTTATTAGCACACAGCATTGAATTTTATACCTTCTGCTGTGTATAAAGAGCCCAGTCCTGAAGCTCTTAATCATTATCAGATGTAGGAATATTTTGGAATTTTGAATTGGATCAGCTGCTCCATAAGGTGGTTTTGTTTTGTTTTAATACAGAGACCAAGATACGCAAAATGATTCAAATTGATAACCTTCAGTCCTTACTCGAATACTCTAATTCAAAGTTTCTGAGCACACTTAATCTTCCAGTAATTCTACACAGCAGTGTAATTTTTCTTTCTCTCTTTGTAGGACACAGATAAAGTTTTTCTCAAAAATATCACTGCGTCCCTATCCAGAATTATTCATGGCTTTAGTGCCTCTCTGACTAAATGCATTTTTCATTACACAGATGCTGCATAATATTATTAATCAAAAAAAATCAATTCTCCTGCAACTCCATAAGCTGGACTGCTTGTGTAAATTTTTTTTTCTATATTCAAGTGAATACAGATAAAATCTAGCCTGAGCTCTTTGACCCTAGAAAAGCTGAAGTTCAGAACTTGGGTGTATGTTGCAACTATTGCAATACTTTTTCACCATTTTCCTTTACTGTATAGAGTTGATACATAAAGAATTGAGAGAAACTTCCTTAGAGATAATTGACACTGCTTCAGGGATCAAGACTTATAATATGTTTTTCATAATAAATCCTATTGATGAATATCTTATTTTTTAGTCCTGAAAGTCACCCCATTTCTGAATAATTATATTTTTATCCAAGGTCACTAAGTACAGTTTCAATTTATTGGTTATGAAAAAAACTATAGGAAGTATTCAGGATCTCAGATAGGTTTTTAGCATTTTTTTCCCCCCCCTAAAAATGGCTCTGTTTATTTTTACCTTTTAAATTACTTTTTTTGAAGAATGAATCTCAGTAATTTGAATTTAATAATCTCTTCCATATTTGTGATGTATGGTTAATAACAAAATCATGCTTTGACTGGAAATCTAGCTGTGGAGAGGTTTTCCTTTTTCATATTACTGTAATTCTAATTTTAGATAAAGCCACTAAGTTCTCTTATTGTTTATATTGAAAAAATTAGGACCAGATTCTTGCTTTTAAATATGATTATGCTGCTCCCAATCTTCACTTCTGTAAAACATAAATTATGAATCTGAATAAGAGTTGCTCAGTCTTTTGGCTCAAGTCAAGAAGGAAGGTTAGAGGTAGAATCAGAAAGAGAATCTGGTAGAATTCTGTGTTTTGATTGCCAGATGCTTTTTCCTCTTTTTTTGAATGAACAATTAAACCAGCTGAAAATTTCTCCTACCCTGGATTCTACCTTTACCAGAAAAATCCAGTAATTTGTATCTGTATATTGCCAAATCTGATTCTTTTTATAGAAGAACAAACCTCACTGCTAGATATTCTGTAACGTGATTGCATATCACCATTTCTGTGTTAGTTTTTTTTTGTCTTAGTCACACTTCCAGTAAACTGTCAGAAAGCACAGCTTTCCAAGAAAAGACTTACAGAAACACAAAGAAAAACAGAATCAACAAGGAATCTTCTTGCATTCTTTATCTTTTCTTTTTCCCCACCAAAAGCTTGCCAGAGAGATTAGTCAGCAATCTGTGCTTAGGTTCTACACCAGAAACTGATTTTTCCAGGTTTCACGGATGCCAGACGTCTGTGTTTACTGATTCATTCTCTGAGTGTTTGTCACAGACTAGAAGAGAAACGGGTTGGAGTGGATTAATTTTACACCCAAATGAGAACTGTTAGGTCAACTCTTTGGTTGATAGAACACCATGGATTTACACTAGCTGTGGATTATTTCATCTAAAGAAAGGTGCAGGGATGAGTTTGAAAAATAATGACAATTGTACAAATGGAAATATTATTCAGTGAACCCATGTAATTGTGCTTAAAAACCGAAAAAGCTTAACTGAAAACTGTCTATAGTTAAGTGCTGTCTTTTGTCTGCTTTCATCATGTACTGAATTATATCCTACTGAAAATATATTATTTTGTCTTTAAAAGTTGCTTATCTCCCCTTCCATTTATAAATAGCACTAGTGGGGTTGTTTCTCAGCATTTGCTATTAAACAAGGCTTTCTAATAAAGGGACTAGAAATAATTCAGAAACAAAAATGTGATTTCCCTTTTACATCTCTCAGTTGAGTATTTGCCATATGGGTTGCTCAGCATCACACTCTCAGCAGGTCTAATTTATGGTAAACACATAGTGAGTGAATATGAAAAAAAAGTGATGAAAATATTAATATTCCCCCTCCCCTCCAAGTTTTTTTTTAACTGAACTATACATATTCAGGTTCAGTCCATGCAGCTGGGACGTTTAGTTGAGTTTATACACATCTGCACCTCTGCTGAGAGTTTGTGAAGATTAAAATCCTGTGTTTTTCTTGCCATGAGACTGATTTGCAGGTACTTGCGTGGCAGTGTGTAAATGCTCCACTGTGGCATGCTGCCAGGCCCCCCAGGGCCGTGTTCTCCCCATGAAGGGCAATTGGTGGAAACATCGCTGCTCTTGCTGTGGTGTAGGTGCTTTAGCTTTTCCCTGGGACTCCCTCTGTAGGAGCAGCACCAGCTGAGTGAACGTGTTGATGCTCTGGTCCACTGCTAGGATTTGGAACAGGCAAAGACAGATACATAAAATAATGGTATGGATTTTTCTCCAGACTTTAAAACCATGGAAACTCACAGCATCAATGTTTTGAAAACTTCCCATCTTCTATGAGATCCTGGGGCTTCCTCTTACTATTGCATAAGTGCTTTCTCTCTCTGCGGATTATGTTCTCCCTCTAGGGACTTTGCTGCTGTAACTGTCTTTCAAGGACTTCTGAGAACTTTGTCAACCCCATTCCATAGCATGTCTGTGTGGCAAACGGCTGGCGTTGAGTTCAGAGTGCTGAGCACATACCAGCAACCCAAGTGTGTTCTTTCAGCAGTGCTTCCAGCTCAGAGAATTAGAATGAGAGGGTTTTTCACAGGAGAAAGTCTGTGTTGCGATGTTACACATCTCTGTTTCACAGTTAGGAATAGGCACATTTTATGGTCATCTGCCAAAGCAGCTCCACTGCATGAACAGATCTATTGTTTTGAAAGTAGAAATTGCTGCCATTGCACACTTGATCTTGTGATTACAAACAGAAATAAATACAAAAGAAAATACTTCAAAAAGACCAGTGATCTGAATGCTGCCCTCTGCCTTGTGGTTTGTACAGCAGACCTTGATAATGCATGTCCTTTCCTTGCTGTTTAGATATCCTCTCTTCCAGCAAGGAACCTGCACGTTCCCATTCTAGATATGAAGAGTGGGCCAAGTAATTGAGAGCTGTGCACAGTTTAGATTTAGAGGAAAGTGCAATAATCCTGCAGTGAACAGTCATGAAATAATTTGCTTATAGGCAACATTTCTTCTTAGTCTTTAACAGACAATACTTTATTCACTACACCCGCAGGTCTTTCTTTGATTCAGATAAATACCCAACTCTTTTTTTAGATCCTGCTAAATGTTTGTCTTGGAATGATCTCCACAGGCTGTCAGAGAGATCTGCATGTTGCGTATTTAACTTGTATATTAGTTTGCTCAGTTGTGTTAGATTTTTCTTTATTCAGTCTTTTGAACAGGAGTTAATTGGAGTGGCCAGTGTTGCCTCTCTCCTCATTTTGGTTATTTTACACCCCTCTAGTGTGCTGTATCTTGTTGATCTTCTCCATGGAGTAATCTGTAAATACTCATAGATGAATAAATAGAAAATATGGGTTGTTTTATGGTCTAGTATGAATTTTTCCTTCATGTATATCATTAGCCTAATTGTTTACAGTGTTCCAGTCAGTTACACTTACACAGATCCTCTGAGGTGATGGAGTTGTATTTTTAGTATAAACCAATATTTACTCAGAAGTCAAACCTCAGCCTCACTTCCTCTGGACTTTTAGTGCTATCAGCATAACAGTAAAATCCAAAGTGAATTTTTCAAGATGCCCTGGTGAACAGAACCATTTAATTAGTTCTGTTGCTTATTTTTCTTTACGCATCTAAAATCCCATGGATATCAACTAGTTAAGATAAGGTGCCACTGGCGCCCATTTTGGACTCTGTGGGTTTTACCCTTAACCATTCTAGAAGAAGGTCTATTTACGGTGTCTTCTGCCAACTGGAAATGGTTTGGAGGTTTATGTAAATTAAGGGATAAGGGATCCCATATATACTGTACCCACAGTCACTGTGAATTCTGAACGCATTTTAAGTGGCCCTGTATTAGGCTATATCTTTGACCCATTATTAGAGATGCAAAAAACAAGCATATTTTCAAATGGTGCTCTGCACAGCCAGTGGTGTATCTGTTTTGATGCCATTATTCTTCACAAAATATGATGATAATGCTATCTTTTAACAAAAAAACAAAGTTTGATTCCACAGAAGCAGCTGGAAATGGATTACCACAATAAACTTAAATCCGTTAAGAACACACAGTTTGACATATACTGCTAAAAGTTTCTCATATTTAGGAATTCTTTTAAGAAAAATACTTACATTGAGTTTTAGCAGGTGTGTATGTGGATAAATATGGGAAAATTCATTTCCCAATGGTAACCTGGAATTTGAGTTTAAAATTTTTTTTTTAATATGTATTTAATGATTGAAACACTTTGAAGAAGAAAAATACATACATTTTGGGTGCTAATCTAATTCAAAGCATTTTAGTGGTTCTGATTCCAGCCTTTTCTCATGTTTTATGTATAGATAAATCAGAAAGCTATGTCCTGTCCAAGCTGGTAGGGAGCAGTAACAGTCCTTCTCGTTGACCTCCAGGAAGGTGCTCAGTAGGAGAGTGACTAAAGGATGTTTACTAGGCGGATGCTGCGGGTGATTTGAAAAGGGATCATCTACAGCTTGGTGAGAGCGTCATGTTAACAGCAGCATGTGCTCAAAATTATGTCGTAGTTGCTCAGTGCTAGCCTACGACATGCACCCTTGTAACACAAGCCTATTTTACAGGGCTCTAACTTGCTTCCCTTTGCCCACTTCCTATCCTTCCCCTGTTCAGAATGAGTGGTTTTCTATTCCCACTTGCCTTACTACTGCATATGCCCCACACTGTCTGACAGTGTTCATAATTTCACTAGTACAATATGTATTTTATATGTTGTTTTTTAACTAAACACATCTCACAGCAATAGAGGGGCATATGAACCTCCTAAGGTATGCTGTATATTTCATGCTTTTACAGCTCTGTCATAGTTTGAGATTTTTAGAGTATGGTTATTTTGTTGTTGTGTTTGTGCATAGACTCGGGCAGAATTTCTGTCGTAGAAGTGTGTGATGGAGACAGTTGGAAGAAGGGAGCTTTCAGGAATCAGTAAAGTTACATTATACATTTGGTCAGAAAGGACATTTTAAGGGTCAGAGAAGAGTTAATAAGGTACATAAGCAGTGGCATAAAACATGATGAGTATAAAGTATGGTATCAATGAAATTAAGGCTATTGGCTAGCACTATGTCAAAGGTTTGTTGTTAGAGATGAGTGACTAATTCTGAGCATTACATGCCATATAAAGGTATAACAAACTTCTCTCCCTCTCTCTCTCTCCACCTCCCCCCACACCCACACACGTATATACACACATATATACACATATATACGCGCACACACACACGCATATATAAATGTATGTATACACACACATATATATGTATGTGAGGAATATGGGAGCCATGAGAAATGGCTGAGTGACATGATATTTTTGCTCTATGAAGAATGAATTATGCTCACTCCATTTTGTCTTTACCCATTTTCTTTATTTTTATGCAATTTTGTACCTATTTTTGTCTGTGAAGATGCATCTGGATTCCTTGCTCGGACCTTTCTTGATAAATAAATTTCTAACTTTCTCAAATTCAAGTTTGTTCTGAGAAGGCATCTTGCCAAAGTTTGTTTTAAAGAAATGGAGAGAGGCTGGAATTTTTGCAGTTGTAACTGTATCAGCTGGGAGTGTCATTTCTGTCTCAAACTTGACTGATCTTGACTAATATAATTACTTCAGCAAAAGCACTAAAATTGACTCAGTTACACTTGGCAGCAAAATTCTTTTCCAGTATGGCTTTTTTAGTGCATGAATTGGCTTAACCTTTGCTGGCTAAAAAACCTATTGACAGTGCAGGTGGTAGAGCTGAAAGAAGTGTTTGTGGTGAAAGTGAGTGACGAAGGTCAACTGCAAGGAAGGGGCTTTCGGGAGCATAGTGACTTAATTCTGTCTGTGGGATATCCTAGAGGTAAGGTACAGCCCAGTTTCCGTTGAGGGAGAGTATTATTTTAAGCAGACAAGTAGCAGTGCTGTTAGACCAGAGACGTAGCGTAAGATAGCGTCTAGGATGGTATCTACCAAATATCTACTTGGGCAAAGCAGGATGTACATCAAGATAATAACATATGTGGAATTAACTGCATCATTTGACAGATGAAAGAAAACTAGAGAACAGAAATCTCGTGCAGGCACAGAAGTTATCTCATATTAGGTCTCAGTCATATTTGATAGTGTTTCATAATCACAGTAAGTACCGTTGAAGCTCTTTATAAAAGTTTAACAGCAAACTTGTGGTTCGGTTAAAATAGGCAAATGCAGAGTTTAAGAAAAACAGCTTATATTGGGTCAGAAGAGAGGAGCTTTGTTTTGTTGAAAGATAAATTGTATTAATTATGCAGTATCTATATAATGCTGTTTTTCTTGGTGGTTTTAAAGATACCCTACTGATAACAGCTTAAGGGAAGAAGGAAAAGAAAAAAAAAAAAGGGATCTCTTGACCTAGTGAAAAAGTTAGTTATTTGGAATGTTAAATGCAATTATATTGACATATGGTGATAATGTGATAAAGCGTAAGGGTTAAAGGTTGAAGGAACCATGGCTTGGCAATTAGCAATGTAAATGAAACATTCATTATCCAACATGCTGAGAAGTTGATGAACTGTACAATAAATCTGAGCCCAAGTCACTACTGAGATAAGTCATTTCAGGCATAAGGGTATTTATGAGGATCCTGGACAGTGTTTTGAGTTTTCTGATGAAATATCTTGCTATAAGGAAATATTTTATCCGTTAATTTATGTGAAGTAAGTCAATACTAAAAAATCATAAAGCCTTAAGCAATTCACCAAATGATACAGAGTAAAAATGGAAGAAATATGAAAGACATTGAAGCTCATCCTGTCTGGAAAGATATCTGATTAAAAGTATTGGTATCTCAATTTTTCCAGTGTAAATTATCTCCAGTGACTTATATTAACTCGTTTGATGCCATTTTTCATCTTATGATATATAATTAAAATCAGAATCTGACTGTGTAAGTGGAGAAACAAATATTCAATGTTATAAGTTCCACATATACATAAAAGAGGGTAATTTTTAATAAGCACACAGGATGCAGACTTGTTTGAGAGAATATACAGAATGTGTTTACTCAGTATTTATAAGTTCCATAAAGATTAGGGCTGAGTGTTGTCAGACATTATTACAGTTAACTGTACTTGTATGTTTTGTAGAATAATGTTCAGTACCAATAAAACTAAGGCTAAATTTATTAACATGATTATGGCAGTGGTAGATTACTTCCTGTTCATCAAATACTTCTATGATTAGGCTTAGGATGAGTTCCCATAAAAGCTCAAAACAAAGAGTATATAATTTATTCAGAAAAAACAACTAAGGAGAAGTACGCATAAACTGAGACACATAAATGAGAGCTAGTTTTCTTTTCAGTGAGACAAAGGAATGTTAAGTTAAAGTAATTGGTAAAGAGGTATTTGGTTTGTGGTCAAAATTGCTAAAGATCTCTCTGTATTTTAAAGGCTACCAGCTTATTGTGGCCATAGTAAAACTGCACTATGTTTTCTGCTCCAGCTTTGCATCCATTTTTCCCTGTTAAAATTTGGTATGATGTTTTATTTTTGTATTTTGCATTTATTTTATGTATTATGTTTCTGTATTTTGTTTTATTTTGCACAGATTTCCCACTGTGCAATGGACAAATTCCTTACTATCGAGACAAAACATTTGACTGGATATATATTAGTGACATAAACTCTGAGGAAGTACCACATCTCATGTAGTTTTCGTGCTAGCTCTGTGAAATACTATTCTTACAGAGCATTATGAATCCTGAAAGATCCCATAATGATTAATGAATTGAGTGAAAAAGCCTTAGTATTCACTCAGTCTCCCCCTCTATGAATCTAATGCACGTAATTCTCACTTCTCCCATCAGTTTCAAGCAAGAAATGCAGTATTTGTTCAGCAATACAAGGAAGCATGCACTGTTCAGAAAGAGTTAAAAAACCCATATACTATACTGCATAGGTAGTATTCCTATATGAATATAGTATGCTATATTTGTATACTATTCTGTACTATACTGATAATACAAAGAACATTCAAGGAAACCTCTAAAGAGGGTTTTTTTTTTCCCTATTGATTTATTTTACAGAAAACTATTCAGAGAGTATTCTTGCATGATATACATATTGAAGTGGTGATTGCTTTTCATTCAGCCTAGGCTTATGTCAGATACTTGTCTTCCCATTTTTTTGGGAATCTTTGTAGTCATATGGTTAGACTGGAAGTTCTTTGGGTCAGCAGGGTGTAAGGGGTGAAGGGTGCAGGATTTGCTGGAGATAGTATGGGAAGCCTGTAGTAGTGGCAAGAATTAAATCCAATCCTCTGAGTTTTTAAATAGCACTTTGAACTCAAAAAAGTCTTCTAATCTTCTTGGACTAATTGAGGTAGCTGAGTACTATACATATCCTAAGAAATAGGTTGCAAAACAGCTTTATTTGCAAGAAATGCTTGGTTTCTGCTGTGGTTGTGTCATGACATGGCTGTACTCTACAACCTAAATTGTGGGAACTTAGGGTGAAGCATCTCAGCCAGCAGATGGATTATGAAGACAGCTGCAAATGTTGTGTTGAGCAGAGCTCAGTAAAAAATGAAAACATAACTACTAAAGTATTCTAAATTTGTGAGGAAAATGCTATGAAGAAAATATGTAATAACTCTTAAGGTATCATTTGTTGTAGAAAGAGTCTCTTATTTAATTGGCTTTGAATGTCTCTGTGCATCTGCGTGGCTTTAACTTCTGTCACTATTACCCTGCTTTTAGATCACAGTGATATCGGTTGGCAGAGTTTTAGGCCTTGAACTTCAAAGTATATAATAATATATCTTTTACCCAAACTCTTTAAATTAAAAAATGACCACAAATGAATTAATACCTTCTATTGCTTACCTTTCCCTTTAGAATATTCCCATTTTACTCTTAACACCACTGAGCCAAATAAATTTGTTGACCCACAGTTTATTTGTTCTTTTTGGATAAATAAATAGTGTTCTCCTGAGTTACAGTATTTGTAAAATTTAATTTCCTAAGTACATACTGACTGGCTGTGTTGGATCAGTTTGAATTGAAATGTGTAAGCAGTGTATGTGTACATTTATGTGCTTACAGATATACTATTTTCATAATGTATATATGCACATGCACACACTGAGTTATATATTGTATATGGTATGAAATACATATACATATATGTACTACATGCAGTTTTCAAAGGACACCCACCTAATATTCCCAGAAATTATTTCTTGATTTTTACTTAAGGCATGGTTCACGGTATTGCTGTCCTTGTGTAATTAGGTTTGTTTAAACAAATTAATTTTCATAAGCAGGCTGAAACTGTAAACAAAAATGTTGACTTCAACTCTGAATTTTGCATTTAGTAATTTTTTAGGTAGTCTCTTCAAATACTTAGCTTTCAGTTTCTCACTGTTCTTTAAAAAGCTTTGAAAGTTTTAAAAGAAAGCTGTATGGGAAAAGATTGGACTGGAAAGATCCTAAGTGACACAAAGAAGAAATAAGGCATTGTGAAACTTGTTGCATACTAACATGAAGGTACCTACACATACACTGCATATGCACTTTTCAGTCAAATTAAAGGAAGCTATCCTTTTCATGGCACCCAATAAAATTATACAATATCATGAGGTATGAATAAGCTGTGAAAGCTGAGATCCAGGTGGTTTCTCAGACTTCTGAAAACCAAACACCGCTGCCAGATAAATAACCTTTTTCTTGTAGATTTGGAGCGTGCTCAGTTAAAACCCATCAAAGATGTTCAGTGGCATATTCACAGACATGAGGTCCCTATGTAAGATAGGAGGTCCACCTGTAGGTGGGAAAAATACCAGTCTTGAATTGACTTAATCTTGTTTTTCTGACTAGGGCACTCTAAAGTATCAGTGCTTGTACTCAAAGAAGAATTAACTCACCCACCAACAAAACTGGCTCTGTGCAGTATGATGCTAATGTTTTCAGAATTAGCAAGTCTCAGTCAGACATGAGGTAGTTTTGTCTATTCTTTGATGGTTTATAAAGATCAGCTGTGGGTTGCAGTCTAACCTGCTTGGTGCATTTATTTCAGGCTCTATTCATATGTAGCTGGTAACAGATACAAATGACACATATTTTATTTGATCACATTTAGATTGTGCTTTCCAGCTGATTTCCTCTTGTCAACTGCAAGGCCAGAACTAGACTTGACCATAACTCCAGAGCAGTTCTTTTGACTAAAATGGGGAAGATAAAAGGTCGCTGAGACATCATGTGTCTTGGGAAAAACAATATTTTTGTTACCTTTTTAGTATTTCTTCTGGCAGGACACCCTCTACTGGCATCTGTGTTCTGCAGAATGGATATGAAAAAACAGAACAAACCGAAGAGTAGGGGTACTGGTGGTGGGGTGTTAAAAGGATGAAGCAGAGAAGCAGGTAGATCTCCGTGTACAACTCCATGAACTTTGAGGCACTCCATGATAAAAAATGTAAAGATTCTTCTTTTAATGAGTTACCTGATTACTTGACACAGCTAAGTGCTTGTCTGACTGCAGAGATTAGCAAATATGGAGGTGGAGTGTGAATTTACAGAGCCCAGCTGTAGTTGAAGCTTACTGTAGGCTAATTCCCCGTGAGAACATTCATAACATGCATGAAAAGTGCCTTTTTGTAAGGTAGCTGATGACTTTTTGAAGTCAATTAAGCTACCTGATACTACTTGCAGACAATATCCACTTACCAGGTTGTCTGTTCATATCCTGCTTAGCGCATATGAACTGCCCTGTTCAGGCAAACCACTGTGGAAATCATGGTCTTGGCTGAGAATTTTAGTGGTAACTTTCTTTTGTGGAAAATCAGAGCCATCTACTCTCCTAAAAGAGCATTGTTTAAAGTGAAGTATGTGGTTTTTTTGTGGCTTGTCCTGTATCCTCAAAGATTCTCCAATGTTTGTTCTTAATAGGATATTACTGCTGACAACATGGGTGCAAAATTAATTAGGTCTGTATGTTTTTGGAAACAACATATCCATTAGCCTGAACAGCAAAACAAAGACACTTAAACAAATTTATACTGTGCATAGCTTGAGAATCAGAAAGAAAGGTGGGCAAACAGGTGTCTACAAGTGTGCAAGGTCTAAAAAACTCTTTCAATAAAATTATAAAATTTTTCTCTCTGTTTATAACTGACTTCCTTTTCTAGTTATCTTCTTAGTTTTTATCTAAAAAAGTCACGTTTAGTAAAGTACAGTTCAATTCTGAACATGACTCAATGAAAAAAGCATGGCAGAGTTCTAGTTTCACATTTCTTCCTGATTTCAGATCTACTACATCAGGTCATACATCCAAAGAAATCAGGAAAAAAAATCATGCTCTTTATTTTTTTATCTGGCAGCTCTTCTAGCTCAGACAGAGGCCTGTCAAGATCTTTCCCAGCTGATGCTTCTCCACCAGGAATAAGATATTTCTGCAGGCCACATGTCTGCTGGCCAGTTGCCCCAGTTATGCCTTCATGACACTTAGGCTGCTCCATTATGTTTCGAAGTCTTAAACAGATGTAACTACATGGAACTGAACAGATAAATCAGTTTGAGACATAAAATACCTTATAATCCAGGCTCTGATTCAAGAGTAGGAAGAGAAGAGAATCATAGAAAACTTATTTTCCAGTAAAGTCAGAAGATACACATTAATTAGTTTAGTTTGTGAGGATCCTTGTCATTTTCAGTGCTGTGGGAGTTGGTAGTGTCTTACACACATATGCAAACATGTATAATGTGAATAAGGCAGCATTTATGTGTAGGTTGAACCAAATGATTATAAATGAATTGAGGGATGTCTCCTGGGATTGGACATAAAGGTCTTGTAAACTGAAAATTTTATAAACAAACAGCTGTTGGGAAAATACCATTATGCTGTAATAGCTGCTATTAAAATCCATTAGCAATCTTGATGGCCTGTTTGAATTTGATGCGTCATTTGCTCTAATGGCGTTCTTTCCAAAGATTTTTGTAAAATATGTTTAGATTTTGAAAGACAGTAGTAATAGACTAGAAGATTAACACCAATTACCTATTTTACTTGTATGTGCCAATCAAGCTTTGAAGACTGCTGTATATCCTCTCCAGTTTAAACATCAGTGGATGAACATTAATTTGAACAGCTGCAAGCTTTCTCCGTCATGGTAGGACAAACACACAGTTCTGCAGAGGTGAAGTACTTCCAGGTTAAAACTCATGTTTTAGGCAACAAAACAAATCCCCTGTGTTTCTTAAAAGTTTGTGCACTCTCCTAATTGATGCCAAACTGTCTTTCTCCTCCTGCTCACAGATCCAGATAACATCCAGGATACCAGCTGCCTTGGGGTGAGGTGGGGGGGTGGGCTGTAGCTCCTGCTGCTGCCAAAATGAGTCAGACTTCTAAGGAGATTTTGAAAAATCTATATGCCAAGACGTATCTGACATCTCTTCTCTTTTAAGAACAGTATATCTAAACTGTCCCTTCAGAAACAGGTATGAAAACCCATATGAAATGAGATATACGTGGACGCACGTAGAGGTATGCAGATCTTGTTCATGGCTGCTCCAAGAGCACCATCTGGTGGATGAGCAAGTGTAAAAGACTAAAGCTTGATTGAGCAATCAGATTTTAAGAGAATCAAATCTTCCTGCCTGCTCCCCTTTTTTGTAATGCTCGTTTATTTCCCATTTCTTCTTGTGTCTTATGTTTTTCAATGTTTTAGTCTATGAATAGGTAACTTATTAACAGGGAGTTCTTTACAAGTGTTATTCCAGTACTGACTCATGTGTCCATTTTTTGGAGAAACCCCCCTTCACCACCTGTCCCTAGTTTCTTTTTCTTATCTTCTTTCTCCCCTGTGATATCTGCATGCAGCTTTTTGCTAAAAGGAGTGACAGAGGATGCTGTGTCCTTTACCATTTCCTCTCTCCTAATTCAAAAAGGTGCTCATGAACATTTTTTTACTTCCAAGGGTGACTTCAGTTCTGTGAATTCAGTAAGCCATGAATATTTTACGTACATTTTATTTATAAGAAGAATATTAGCAATCTGACTCACCTGTCTGCTTCATTTACTTAAATGTTCAGACAGCACAAATTCAATGTTTGAAGGATTGTATTCAAAACCCTAGTTTCGAAACCTTGAATTTTAAGCAGGCTACAGTGAAATCAATAGATCTGTAGCAGCCGAAAATGTCATACGTAACCTGCTTGCTTTGTTAAATGAAATTTTGCTTTGGTGTTGTTGATAATTATTTGTGTTGTTTCTCACTCTATCAGAAAGATGCTTCAGTGAGAATGCCTGGTTGCACTGTAAGCACTCATGAAGTAGAGGGGAAATTAATGTTTTTAAGACATTCATTACAGCTATGCATGGCATGCCTATGGTTAACTCAAACATGCACTGTTAGTTTGCTGTATATTTATTGGGTTTATTGTTAATTTTTTATTTTTTATGTATTGAGTTTATATTTAAATATATTTATTTACTTTATTAATAGTTTCACTGTACAGTTTGTCTGTCTCTTTATTCGGATAATTAAGCCTTGAAAGTAGTAGACAGGTAAGGCTTGGCTCAGAATCCAAGTGCTTGGAAGAAAGCTGTAATGGCAGCTTGAGAGTTACTTGTGCTAGCTGAAGTCACTAGTGCACAGGGTCACAATATCAGCAGCCAATAAAGCCAGTTTTACATTTGCTTTAACTGCAGTGACAGTACTGACCCAACATGGTTGGCATCAGCACTAGTTTCTGCAAACTAACCAGCTGGGTTGCTGAACATGGAAAATAATGATTCTGCATGTCACTCTTCATGTTATTTTAAGACTTCAAGACTTCCCTGTATTATTGTTCTTTAGCCAAAAAAAAAAAAAAAAAAATTAAACACTTTTTAAAGACCTACTTCCTTCTAAACATCGAGGGTAGCATATAACTGTCAAGTGGAATTAGAACCAGATTATATACTTATTCCTGCTGCTTTGGGCCCTGAGGGAAAGTGATTGCTAAATTAGATTTACAAGTTGGTGTCAGCAGAGCAGTGGTCCTGTGCCTTAGCGTGGTTAACTCTGGGTTGGGCTCTGGGTACTGTCTTGCTTTGCATCCTGGTTGTCACTTCTAGCCATCTACAGGGAGAGGAAAGCATACTTTTCTGAGGTATACAGCTGAATAAAGCATATGTGCTGGAGAATTGGGCCCTGTGTGTCATTAGCCACCCAGAATCTGTCTGTGAGACAAGAAATCTCACATGCCGCTTGTGTTTTGTTCTCAGAAACTTGAACCATCTCAGTGGTAAAACCTGCCGTCTTAGCTATGGTGAATGTAAAACAAAGACAAGTACTGCTGCTGAGCTTATGCCCAGTGTAACCGAGTGCTCATCTTCAGACAGGCATATGCAGAGAACTTTGTCTTATTGTGGTTTTACTTGTGTTGGTAATGACTCTTTTAACTCTTCTGAAGGAACTGACTGTTTAACAAATGAGTTGCTAAAGGCATCTCACTTGTGTAATCGTAAGTGCTTATTAGAATCCTTAGGAAAATTTAAGTGAATTACAAGAAGCTGAATTGCTACTCTTATTTGTAAGCCAACTGGGATTTTTTGGTAGTAAAGTTCAGTGTGTAGGATTTCATAGTCTATGTCCAGGTCCTCGTTCCTATCTCGAAACAGGCAGTGCAGATGAGGCAATAAAGGCAGTTTCACTGAAAAAATTTCTTTGGTCCCTCTTGTTCAGCTTGATCCCTCTTTGTTTCAGTGTGTCTTGGAGCCAGATTGTCAGCTTCCTTAGGCAAAAGGTGAAGACCTGAATGAGCAAGGAAAACAAACTACTCTTCTGTCCACAGCTGTTTTCCGGATCAGGGCTGCTCCATGTTAACAAGGCAACGTGGGCATTTTGTGGTTCAGCAAGGTGCCAGTAAATAAGCCTTTAGTGCAAAACTGACTTAAATTAATTTATAACAAATTTCTAAAATTTGTGCTTACTTAGCAGAGAACTTGGTGTTGACTCCCACGGAATTGCTAACCCAGGTGCCTGAGAAATACTGTGAAGAATGTCAGCGTAGGGATCTGATCAGGCAAATACTTATATGGGCATTATTGACTTGTGCCAAAATTCTCTGAAGTCAGTGAGAAGCTTTCCATTAACTTCTAGTTCTTTGGAGTCTAAACTGGCCTGTTCACTCAGGCTTGCAGAATGAACACCTAATGACAATAGTTACTGTTTGTATTATTTAATACCCAGAGACCCCAGATAGACTGGTGCATTTCACAGCAAATGCAGATCCATGGATCCATGCAACCTAAAGGAAAACATTTGGAATGGATAAAAGGATAAAAGCAGAGTTAAGACTTTGGTACAATCAAAGAGTGTTTTGCTGCAAAGGGAAGATGTATTGCAAGTAGAGAGATTTGAGACAATAGGAAAAAACTATAAAAATTGAAACTAAATTCTTAAAATGGCATCGGTAGTTCTTGCTGAGAATTCAATTTGCAACAGGAAGGAAAATGAGAAATTGGAAATAGGAACACAGAGCTCGTGACTGGCAAGAGGGAAATTAAAGAATAAAATAAGCCAAGAATTTGCAGCACTGGAGGAAGAAAACTTGTAGAAGAAATAGGACTTTGGAGCCAAAGTTGAATGGAAGAAGGACAGTTTTTGAGAACAACGTCTTTGCAGTCAAAAAGAAGACCTTGGAACAAAAGCTCCTTGAGAAGGGCAGATAAAGAGGTAGCTAGAACAAAATGCAGGCTTCACCAATTACTAAAACTTGATGAAACAAAGCAAAACTGGCACATTAACAACTTAAAATCTGTTAAAAACACTGGGCCTGAATCCTTGTTTGATTTATTAACAGCTGGTCATTTTCAAAGCAGGATCTTTAATGGAGAAAACAAGTGGCTCCTGCATGAACCTGGATGAGGGGGGCCTGTGTCAATGAGACTGGTGCCTTTTTTTTTAATTCTACCTCAATTATGTTGCTAAATCATTTGCTCATCTATGTAAATAGAGTGAAATAGCTTTAATGATTAAATAACTATGATTTGTTCCTGTACGAAGATCATGAAATGTTTTACATTAATTAGCAAAGTAAATGTGATGAATTCATGAAAAAGATCAGTAAGTTGGGATTTAAAGTTGTCATTTAACCTTTAAACAACTTGAAAATAAAGAGGTGTTAAGGGGTTATAAATTGCTATAAGTTTTGGTAACTAACCCAGAAAATCAAAATGTGTGAATACATTGTTAGGTATAAGTGCATCTGCATGGCTGCCTTGATGTGTAAGAAAGATTCAGATTGAATAAAAATATTTCCCAGCAGTATTTTTTTTTTTTTGGTGGGTAACTGATCGTTTCATGTTAAGTGCCATTCCCTTCTAGAAAGAATTGATTCTGAGAGGTAGTGTTTTCTGAGAAAGCATTTTCTTAATTTCCTTTTCTTTCTTTTGATTACTTCGGCTCCAAGCTTTCCAGTCCCATCTAAAAGATTTCTGTTCTTTTTACAGTCCATGCAAGGCTAAAAACTATTGGTGTTTTTTTTTATTAAGTACAGTTAGATAAAATGATTTTTTTGGTTTGCCATATTGGAATTATAGGCTTCCTTCTACTTCCTAAATATAAATCAGTTTTTTTTCCCCTGGCGTAGTTGTGTTAGGGAAAGGGGAAGCTTGTAGAAATATGGTAGATTGAAATTCTGCTAGGCCATATCCCAGGAATATAAGATAGGACATTTACTGGCTACCTTCTTGGAAGCTGAAGCTGAAATAGGTAGTCTGACAGCTCTTTTCTCTCCTTTTCCAAAGAGCACCTAGGGGACAGGCTTCGCTTCTATTGTATAGAAAATAGAATTAAAGCCTTCAAGAATAACCCAGCTACATTGTTTCTAAGTATACTTTTGGTTCAAGAACTGGTGATTTATTAGCTTGAGTGAAAATAGTTTCCAAAGATTAGGAGAAAGGTATCTTCTGTGACAGGCAGAGAGGATATATGTGATATATATATATATAATATATATGATAGAAATGGTATAAATTGCGTATCATTTTTTCTGACAGTGTGCGTATGCTAGGATACACTTACAATATTGCTAGCTTCTTGCTATTGTGTTTTTACAGTAGATCTAGTCCTGCTGTCTCCAAAGGAAAAAGGTATCTCTCTGAAAGTAAGAGAGAAAATGCAGCTCCATTCCACTGTAGTCACAATAATGTATGAGATAAAGCACATTTTGCCAAACAAAACTATAAGTTTAAGGGAAAATGGCAATTGAATACTGTTGTCATTTTTATGATGAAGCAAGTCTTCATTTCCAATTTAAGCTGCAAACATTAAAAATGCCTAGAATAGCTCAGCAGTTTTAAACCATCCTGTCTTGGCATTTTGTTTTTTTCCTGATTATATCTTCAGGAAGAATTAACATTTTGATACAACATTCGTTCGTGGATTTGCAGTGGTTAAATCAATAGTTAATGAGGTTCGTCGTATAATTTGAGCTGCTAGTTTGTTTATGCTAGACCAACTTTATCCATACTCCAAACAAATTATCTCTTATAATCACCAGCCTGAAGATAAATCTCTAAATGTTTTTCTGATGATAGTGCTGTGGTTGGCAGGTGTTAGAAGTGCCTCCCAGGGACAAAGATTGAAGATGGGCTTGTTCTCACAAATCCTTCAGGCGAGGTTGTTTAGCTTTCTATCCTGTCATCTGCAGAGGAGCCTTGTATGGTGCCCTGCTAATGAAATCTAATAGGCAAAGGTCATATATCTTTATGAAGAAAAATGCAAAGCTGGTGAGTGATAAATGTGCTCCATGGGGTTCAACGGACGATGCTCAGCGATAAAATCCGTGTTTAAACAGTGTTTCAAACTGCTCGGCAAATCTCTATTCTTTGTGCCTTAAGTACTTTTTATAACAATTGTCATTACCAGCGATGTGATTAGATAAATATAAAAATAGTTGAGTATGCATGAAAACTTGTCTACATAATAAAAAAAATAGGTGGGGACTTTAATTGGGTAATTCTTTTTCAGTTTTCATAGCATAATGAATAAGATAGCTCACATAAAGACTCTAAAATACTGAATTTAGATATGAAAATTCTGTCAATGAATAATAGAAGCATGCTAGCTAGTGTGAAGATTTAGGTGGATTCTGGATTCAGATAGCTGTAAATCAAAACTATCCTTGTTGAATATCAAAATGTCAAAAACTGTGGAATGGAAACAAAGTATTCAGGTATGAGATTGCAGATAGAACTTCTAAAGAATGCAAGTCAGTCCCTTTAAGAAATTGCTAATCTGAAGTTAGAAGGAATTAAATAAACCAGATATTGTTGAATCACTGCTGTTTTTGGAGAAGTTACCAGTTCATTTGCTATAGTTATACTGCTGAGCTAAGAGACAGTTCAATAAATCAGCTCAGGCTTGATGGATTCTACAAACCATTGCAATGAGTGCGTGGAAGAGGAAAGAAATCTCTTAGTATTCCCTCTTTGACAAAAGAGTATGCAAAGAGCCTGAATGGATGAATGGTTGATTAATTTTCTCAGAAATTTTCTTGACAGCCAGAAATGTGTTTTTGCATTACCATGTTTGCACGGGAGTTATTTTGTAAGGTATGAATTATTGCATATAAATTTACACCTGAGACTTAGCTGGCTAAAATAGGCAGCTCATGGTCAGTATATATGCTTGTGATGTTTCTGTGTGTTTTAATTCATCACCCCGGCAAGTCACCTTTTTGCTTCTTACTACTCGTTAATCAGTCAACGGTGAAATCAAATATAGTACGTGATTAAATATCAACCTTGTGACTGAAGTGGTAGGTTGTGTCTTTTTCAATAATATCTTTCAATTGATTTACAAGCTACTGAAAAATTAGATGGAAATTCTTAACCTAGGATCAGAAAAGAGAATAGTATAAAGGAGATTAAAAAGGATATCACTGTTATATCCACATGGCCTATTGACTACTAAGGTATGACAATTGTTTATTTCTTCTTCTTAGTTTCTGAGGCAATTAATGTATTAAATTGTGTATACAATACTATACCTTAGCTATCTTTTCCTCTGCGTTTTGTATGTATTTTGTGCATATTTTATATAGAGGATGTTTGCTTTTAAGGGTGTGGCATGAGCAGATCCCTTGATTCCTTTACCTTTATGCTTTGGATATTTGTAACTGTGGTTTCAAAATAAGAGACTTCTCTTTCCTGCAGTTTTCTCCAGAAAAATATATACATACTTCTGCCTTCAAAATGAACTGGTGGGAATATGTTTTAACTTCTGTAAGTACATTTCCCCGTAGCTCACTGCTTGCAGGCAAAAGTCATATTGTTAGTATTGCAAACTTTCTAGTTAGTCCCTTTAATTATTTTACAGAAGTACAGTTTTGAAGACGCACTTGAAGAATGAAGGTGACATTTTAGCCTCTAAACTCTAAACATTCCAGTGCATACCACAACAGTATGCACACCATTATCTATATTTATATCCCTAGGCTAAGCACTTAATGTTTATCTCATGCAGGAACAACAACGCCTTATCAGAACGACTCCTACTCTTCTGGTTTATCATGTTCTTTGAACGTATATGCAGGGAGCTGGCTCAGTGCGCCCTCTCAAGAGATGGTGTGGATAGCAGGGAGCATTCTGAACCTTTTGTATTTCTGGGACTAGACTTGTAGAAAGAATCTGGAAAGTTAGTTATGCACCTCAGCCCTGGGGTTTATCTTGCTTATGAGTAAGAATTTGTTTTCTTTTAGGGGGAGGTAGAATCCCAAATGTAATTTTAGGTAGTGATCCCTGCTAAAGGCAGGTATTCATCCACTGAGCGGAGGAATGTTCCAAATTAAATAGGCCGTTATGGTATGCTTTTGATGCATGCAGACATTGTATTCCAGTTGCTAAATTCAAAGCTGGCTGGTTGTCTCAGCTAGCTCCGAAAATGCAGAATAATGTAGCTGAAGTTTGGGTGTTTACCTGGATAACTTTTTTTTGCAATTTTCTAAATGAATTGAGAATTTCCAGTCTTTCTTGGAAGTCCTGTGCTGTGCTAAACACATATCAGAGACAGACATCTTGATCAGTTCTAGTTAAACGCAAATCAAAATGGACAAGTGTGAATTTGAATAGAGAGAATTAGTACTTGTATCAGGCGTGGGTAAAAGCTGTTTAGCCAAGATCTCCATTCATAAAGTGTGGATCATTTTTAGGATGTACAAACAGAAAAAGTACGGCTGCTGTAGGAAAGATCCAAGCATAATTTCACTGAGCAAAGCATGATAATTTCTCTTATTATAGCTGAATTCTTTCATCTTTGCTATATTTTCTGGAGTTATTCTGCCTTTAATGAAAATGATGTATCCAACCATCAGCTATAGTAAAGAGGTGAGGTCAATGCTAAATAGAAATTCATCACGTTATAGGTAGTGCCTCAGAATGCTATACTTCCTGCTTAAATTTCTTAATAATCCAATTTCATACTAATTTAAGCTCAGGATGCCTGAAGTCAAACATACTATGTAATAGGGGCCTGTACAGAACAGGGTTGAACAAACTCTCAGACACTTGTTCTTCTGCTCTTTGGTTTCTAGTTTCTCTTTGGAAACTTTGGGCAGTAGCTTTAACAGGAAAGGGACAGAAATTGAAAACAGAATTAGCTGTTATTTTGTTCTTCTTTATGAGATTAGTAAATGTGAGAACAGCAGAGCTACTGTTTGGTAGATTGGAATGTACACCAGAAAAAAAATCTTTCCTTACAGGAATGGTGAATTTTGTACAGAGTGATTTCACCACTGGTACTGATACAAAAAAGAGGTAAAGTAGTGAATATCCTCTTCTATGACTCTGGTGTAGTTTCATAAACACTTATACTGTTTATACCTTTTTCCCATTTTTAGTAACCTTACCTGAAGACTTTTTTAAAATATGGATCGTCTTTCTTGCGTTTTTGCTTTTTTTTTTTCAGGAGGGGTCGTCTAGTAATTAGCAGAATTTACAACAAATGGCACACAGACTGTTAGCTCTGCATGTGTGCTATAACATTGATGTTTACCCTATTATATTGCAATTTAAGTATGTCATAAAGTTTTATCAGTGATCACATAGAAAGAAACTGGAATGCAGAAGTACTGACCATGAAGTATTAAGATGATACGGTGAGAAGCAGTATGTATTGGCTTCTGGATCATGATAATTGCTTTGATTGTGAAAATTGTAATGGGATACAATGATATTCCTCATTTATATTTTGTGATGGTTGGGTGTTTTTAGCAAATGAGTTGTCAGCAGAAAGGCTTCATTAGACCCATCAGGGTATCTGCCCATGAATAACGAATCCCAAACTGTACTGACAGTTTCCTTGAGCCAAAATGATGGAGCACCTCTGACAAAAGCCATATTGTGCTCTCCATGTGAGAAGTGTGAAGAACAAAAGAGACAGTTTGTTCATAATTTGGTCAGGTTAATATTGACACAGTTAGCTGAGAAGAATCAGAAGTGTGTGTAATGTACATTTACAGTGATCACTTGGGTAATTGACTGTTGGCTGTCATGAATCAGAAGGTGTTACTAGAGAGGGAGAAATTACAAATTCTCTTTGAGTATTTCTCAGAGATTTTGCTTCTTTTACATGATCGTTGTGTTCGTAGTCATGTTAACTGTTTGCTTAATAGCAAGATTCCTATAAGAAAATCAAGTTTCAGAATAAGAAGTTTAATTTCTGCCAACAATATGCAGTCTACACAAAATTTATATTGCCTTTCACAATAGAAATGCTTAATAACTGAACAAATCATATTCAATAATGTTCAGAAGTCTGTGGGTTTTTTGAGCAATAGTTTATGTGGATAATACAATAAAAAGCTGTCATTTTGGAATGTTCAATCTATTGTTATGTTGTAGTACTTTATAAACTTTCTGTATGTATTAAATGAAACAAATGCACAAAATTATTACCATTGCTAGGTTACTAAATTTTTCCAGTATCTGTATTGCTGATGACTATATTGCCAGTGCATTTGTAAAATGTATTTATGGTTAGATTCTATTTATTTCAAATATATTCCAAATCAAGTATACTTACTGTCCATACTTTTGTTTTAGGCTATTTAGGGGGCATTATGACAACTAATAATGCTTATACATGCTGTTTACTTGCTGTGCACTGTGCAAATATTATTTTTGAAGCCAACACAAGCTAATAAACTAAGGGAAAATACTAAAAAAATGAATAGCTGACTGGCCTTTGTCATGGTTTGGTGGTATCTCAGTGTATTTCTTACTACACTATTTCATCAACAGTGTATTTTACAGTGCTTGTAATTAATTTGGGATGTAACAGCTTAAGTGTTGAAATGATTAGCATTTTTCCATTTCTGAAGAAAATGTTTTATTTTCTGTTAGCATTTACAATACATGCAGCATTCTGGTTGTTTACTTAGGTTTAGCAGATTTGTGGAAGAACCCATATGTCTACACTATCTTTCAATATATAGTCTTTGCTAATTTATAAGAGTTTCTTGTTTGTGAAGGTCTTTATTTATTTGAATGTTTGAATGCTTGTGAAAGTGGTGTCTGAATTATGTAGTTGGTGTTAGTTAAAAGAGTAAACTTTATGGATATCTGAGGGGTTTTTTTTTCAGCTAAACTAAGTTTTAAAAGATATTAATTACTTTAACAAAATTACCTTTGCTTATTTAGAAAATTAATAATTAATTTAATGCTTTGATTAATAGTCTGGGCAACCAAAAAAACTGATGGGGTAGATTCATGGTGTTGTAAGACATAATTTGATCTTGCTTTTATTCAGTAGCTTAGTTAACAGCATTTTCCAGCAAATTTATTCTTTGGTCTGTTCTTTTAATGAACTTTGTAAATGACTTGTGTGTTTCCTTTAAACACATTTTCCTTCAATGTGGTGCATGGTGCTAGCACATCTAAACCCCTTCCCATTTTGCTCAGAGAGATCTCTCATCAGTTGATAACAAGGCTGGCTACCTTGCCACATTTTGCTAATTGCTGTCTGCAGGTTGTCAGTCTCAGCATTTGTTCTAGCATGCACACTCTGTGGTTTTGAACAGCGTCAGGCAAAGCCCTCTCCTCTCTCTGAGCATGTGAACAAGAGGGTTGTTTTAGTGCCTGTGGCATGAAATTGTTGCTGTGTACTTTGACCTGTTTTATGAAGAGGCATTTTGGAAATATCCATGTAGTTCTGTGCTTATTAATATTGGTATGTTGCACACATTAGACATTTTATGTACACACAGTGCTCTCTGATTGCATAAATGAAAGTGGTGGTCTTTGTTCTGAACAGAGCTGGATGCTGAAAAGTTCATGAACACAAGTAACATTGCTTCTGTTGCAACTATTGTAGTTATTGTGAGCCTAACACCTGAAGTCAGTTATTTTCAAAATATTTTCCTAATCTTAAATCAGAGATTAAGGATTTACATATGGCCACTTTAAGACTTCCCTTGTCCTGCCAGGCATGAAAGCAAATGAAGATTAATGTGAGCAAGAATGATCTTCCTGTAGTAGTCTTAAGTTCTGAGGTAACATCAATATCTTGTAGAAAAAAAGAGTTTATGACAAAAATGCAAAAGCAACTTTGTTTACTTCTGTGAATGAGAAAAAGCAAATATGTAAATGTATAATTTCAGGCATTTTGTGTTCTCATAAATCATTTGACTGTTGACAGTCATAAATTATTAATTCAGAATCTTTTAAAGATAATAATGAATTTTGAATAGCATAAATCAAACATTTAGAATGTTTATGTTCATGCTAGAGCCTTGCCAGCAGTCTGCACAGATTTCAGATACCACTTGAAATTGAGATGAAACAAAGATTCACTTCTGCCTTCAAATATGCCAGATTTCCGGACACTTTCACATCTGATGCATGTGATCTTTTATCTACAAATACTCCTAAGCTTGTATGACTGTGTTTAGCTTTCTAAATTCTGATTTCAGTCAAACTAATTTCAAGTTCAAGGAAATGTATTAATACTTGATATGATTCCAAATCATGTGAACCCTTTAAAACTTTCAGGGCTGCACATAACTCCACAATTGCAGCCCCATTGTTCTGTTACGGCTTCTGTGTTGAGTGAAAGTTGTGACTCCAGCCATGGTTTTCTCAAGTCAAATGCCGTGTAAAGTTTAATCTTATTCTGTGCTGTGTAGGACTGTTAATATTGCTAAATACATGCCCTTAACATCTTGGCTAGAAATACAGAAATAGTCCCATTCAACTGAGCATCTTGTTTGTCCACAAAGGAGAAGAAGAATATGTAGAACCATACCAATCTCCTTGTACATCTTGTACCCAATGGAGGGAGACCAGTAGCATGCTCAGTGTTATCTTTGTGCTTTTCTCAGTCATCAACCTGCTGAGAACCTCAAGAAGAGATAATGCACACTGTGAATAATAGTAAGATCGAGAGCATGCAAGAAATGCGGAGAACCTCAGGTAGCTGAATCAGGTAACGATGTAGGCAGTACAGACCTGTTAGTGTTTAAATTAACGTAGTCCAGTGTGAAGCTCTTCAGTTCAACTGCTCCAGCAGGGATTTATATTTGACAACTTCCCCACTTACAGCAGCAACCTAGTGGGTCACCTACTGCTGTATCACTTTTCCAGTGTTTCTCTTGACTGTATGATGTAAGTTAGCAGGACGCAATGCAAATTCAGGCTTCAGCACTTTCAGACTTGTTACCATGGCCATTTTAGTTCTTTATTTCCTGCTCTGACTGGGAGAACTGACCCTTGGTTGTATGGCATTTGGTGCCACACTGAAAGGTGCCACACTCTTGTTGTGTTGACTGTTCCCCACCACCAAGTGGCTGCTAGCACAGGAGTGTTTCATCTTGCTCTGTTCTATTCCTCGTCTTGTTCTATGATGCCTTTAGTGGTTCTTCGCCTTAATTCTTAGAAATATGCCTCCAGTTGCCCTGTGTGCATATAATGATTATCGAGTTGGCAGTGCTTGTAGCAAGGGAGTTTTCCCTTCCCATATGGGCAAGTTTAAGGGGTTCTGCTTCAAAATACTGCAGGAAGTAGGATTATCTGCACTTTCCAACCTACAGCTTTGTGAACGCCAAATATTAGCTGGTAGGAAGGCAGAAATTCCCTCAGTCACTGTCACTTTTATTAGACTTCCAGTTCAATTAGATGATTTTAACAGAAACTTTCTAATTCTTGATACAAGCTGATACAAGCTAAGTGTAATATAGAAGCTAAAACATCATGTAGCTTTAAGGCTGGGACATTTTTTAGAACTACCATTTATTTACATTGTGGACAGCTGTAAAACACTTCGCAGCCTAGATCCTTGCTTGGACCATGTCCTTCCCCTTGACTACCCATTCTGCTTCAATTGGCTGTGAGTGGGCAGCTGAGATGAGAAGCTATCAGGGATCCTCAAATGGTTTTGAATCTGCTGTAATTCAAGTTTTTTACTCTAATACATTGTAACTATCCCAATTGCTTTTAGGCCCAGGTAACTGCAGTCACTTCCTTATGCTCAGGCGTGTTTTGGTACTTTTTCTAACATAGCCAGTACTTGAGCCTTCGAGAAAAATATCACCTGTTTGGACATTCAAATCTTATTCATGATAATTTCTCACCACAACTCCCATTCAGATTTCATATAGGGATACCAGCAGCAAACTGACACCTGACTTTTTTTTGTGCAGTACTCTGCAAGAAGTTCACATAAAACTCATTGTTAGGTACTGTGCAAACATCAAAGTGGAACTTCATGTCTGATCTAGAAGAAAAATCTTTCTAATTTCAAAATATTTTGACAAAGATTCTTTTTTTAAGTTTAACTTACAGGGAGGGAACACATTTTGTGGACACATTTGAGCAGATTAATAAATAGTATTTGTATATATGTAACCAAGACAGTAATTTATCAGGTAGAAGACAGATGTGGGGGAATAACATGCCAATCTGCACATACAGTTGTGTTGTGTTCATGATGAACTGCTGTTTATTCAGGGCCAGTGTAGCTTGGCAGCATCAGAAGAACTATTATCGCATATGACATTGTGCTTGGCTAGAAGATGACAATAAATTATCTCAAATAGTAGAAACAGAAAGAAGAATAAAATTCTGAGACTTTGTTCATTATTTTACTGGCAGTTGTCAGAACAGAGAACTGAAGAGAGAGATTTGTACTTTGTGCATTATGCCCTCAGGTCAGAAAGAGCGATGCATGGTTTGTACTGCAAAATCTAAATGATTCTATATTACCCTGATCAAAGTGTAAATGAGAATGGGAACAATGAATACAGTGTTTACATTCATTCTCCGCATTTCTTATTGGATAAAAATAGCGACAGTGAAGCAAACTAGTTTTCAAATCTCTTTGTACCAGAAATGGCTATTTTTTTTTAAAGCAGACAGCAGTTTTGACAAATGAAAGGAATCCTGTTATCAGTTACGGCCATTGATACATCTTAACATTTCTGGCTATTTTCATCATAGATCTGGATGAAAAGAGCATGAAAAATATATTGTCATTTCTTTTAATATCTAATTTCTTGCCATTTTTCAGGACTGCGTGTTACACAGGAGTCTCGTTGGTGATCTGAAGGCATTCATAGATAAATATGGGTTTGATGTACTTGTCATTTTGGCCAACTATTTGTCAGATGAGGAGCAAACAAAACGACAAATAGCAGTATATTCAGAAAACTTAGAGCTAGGCAATCAAGTAAGTACCTGAAAGAAGAATCAAATAATGTATTTCCTGAGAAAAATTATTCTTTAAAATATTATTACAATCTGTTGTATAATTAAGTGGGGCTAATAAGTAGCTACAGTTGGCTGGCAGATGAGTAGCTATTTGAAATGACTGTATTATTTACATGATGCAAAATAAAAGATTCCAATATTAATGATTGTTTCAGACCAGTCTAACAGAAAGAGCAAATGCTCACAAGAAATACAGAAAGAGAAAACAGGAATTTTCAATGTAGCTAAACTAGAATTTTTTTTTCCACTTGTTCTGACTTGGTTTTGTATTGTGATCTACCCCAATGAGTTTTTGAAAGTGAGTCATGAGCAAACACATTACAAAAGGTGATGACCAGAACACTTATATGTGCTTATTCATCTCTAAAGAATTTATGCTCTAAAATGAAGCCAAATTATTACTAGGATTTTAGTTTATCCAAAGACAGGTGCATTTTTTTCATGATACTTATCCCCGAATGGAAGAAATCACCACTGTGGCAACTTCTTGTAGCTTTTTCTCACTCTTAAGTACTTCTGATTTTAGGAATGAATACCTAAATGAACCCCTTGCTTTCAGGGTCAATACAAATCTTTTTATGAATCTAATTATCACCTTCTAGAAATACTTCTTTTCTTTTGCACCCTTTGTATATTTGATTCAGACTTCTAAGGGCAACAACTAAAAACTTCTTTAGATTTTTTTTTAATGATGAACAAATGAACTTGAAAGTCAAATGGTATAATTTGAAGTAAATATTCTGGCTAATCCTAAAATACACATTTTGTATTGATCCTGAATTTTAATACTTCATTTATTTAGGTTTAATGAAAAGGCTATTACAGCAAAATGGCCAAGAAATAGATTAACAGGAATAGATAGTCATGGCTGTGTTACCCAGTGAAGTAGACAGTACTGTGCCATTTTACCCATGATCGCATCGATTTTTGAAACATCCTATTTTTTAACAGATCTGCTGCGAATTAGAAGAATGTCAGAATCCTTGTTTGGAGTTGGATCCTCTAGAATGTGGGTGTGATCAAATTCTCGTTTATCATCAAGAAAATTCTTTGGTGACCTGTGATCAAATCTTTCTTCTAGTTAAGGAAGTTATAAATAGAAGACAACCAGAAATGGTATCAAACAGTAGAACTTCTTCTACTGAAGCTGTTGCTGGGAGTGCTCCACTTTCACAAGGATCTTCTGGTATTATGGAGTTATATGGTTCTGATGTAGAACCACAACCCAGTTCTGTCAATTTTATAGAAAATCCTCAAGATCTCAATGGATCTATACCAGCCCACGTTGATGTTAATGTAGATCTTGTGAGTCCAGACAGTGGATTAGCCACTATTAGAAGCAGCCGGTCTTCCAAGGAGAGCTCTGTTTTTCTTAGTGATGATAGCCCTGTCGCAGAAGGTGCTGCTTCCCATCACAGTCTTCTGCCTGGTTTTGATTCCTATAGCCCTATTCCTGAAGGTACAATAGCAGAAGAACAAAAACCTCAGTCTAGAAACAATAGCGATAACTTCGATCTTTTCAGTTTTGATCTAGCACCCATGGTTACAGCTCCATCTGAGTCATCTTCTCGTTCTGTTGACTGTTCCCCAGCAGATGACTTTTTTCTTAATAGTGATTCATCAGAAGGACAACCACCCACTGTGCAGAAAGAACTCAATGAGGCAAACCTACTAGAAAATGACATAGCAAATTATTCAACTGACTTACTAGTGACAACAAATGAGGAAGACAATTTAGCTGAATTTGATGGGAATCCAGGAGATATGTGTGAGAAGACTGCAAGCTTGATCGATTTAGTTGAAGGTGATTCTTCTTCACCTGAAATGTTGAAATCTGGTGATTCAAGAATTCCACCAACTCCTATGAACAGTCTTGTAGAAACTTCACCATTAGATAATGGGCAGCCTTTGTTTTTCCCACAAGATGTAGTAAAAAAAATTAATGAAATGGATAGCACAGAGTATTCTCAGTCTCGTGTTAGGTATGGGAGCTGGTGGGATGGCTTTGACCTAGAGTCCAGAAATGCTGATACGTGGAGTTCAAGTGAGCAGGAATCTGTATTTCAGAGCCCTGTCTTATGGAGAGATTGTAAAGCAAGTCCATTGTTACGGGAACATATTGAAAGAAGAGCCTCAGATTCTGTATTCTTGCAAAAACAGCCAAAGCAAATGGAATACACAAGAACAGGTCTGTGGGATACTCAGTTTAAACAAGATAATGAGAACCTAGAGAACAAAGAGAAAAACACTGAACATTCACATTTGCAAACTGCTTCTTTTGTGGAAACAGAGCAAGAGGTGGAGAACTTTACTGACCCATGGAAGGCAAGTCAGCCAATACCTGTGGTATCAGATGTGTGGCATACTGGTGAAGGGAAAGATGGTCAACAACCTGGAGACTCTTATGAAGTCTGGAGTAAGTTTGATGCACATGATATTGCTAAATCCTCGGAAAATGTATGGAACATGCCCAAACTGGACAGAGAAAAAAAATCAGTGAATAATCCTGAGGAATGGGCCATATCAAAAACTAGCTTATCAGATTCTTCAGAAATCATAGCAGACAATGAGAGTGAAAATGCACCTATTCAGGTGTCTCCAGAAGCCTGCGATAAAGAGGGATACTATTCAATAGAAGAATATGGAACATCTGAAAACACAAATTCTAGTATCAACAATATGCAAAACAATTTCAAGTTACAAACAGAGGGAGAAAATCTATTAGTTGACCCTAAACATAGACCAAAACAATTTGAAAACATAGAGAGCTGGAATTTATATGATAAAAACATCAGGAAAGAAGTAACAGAAATAGTGGTACCATGGGAAGATACCTTCTTGGCATATAAATGCTCAGACCTTAGCTCATCAAACATCGGTGAAGATTTAGTTGTTTCTCCACTAGACACCAATTATTCAACGTCTGACTCATATATATCACCTACATACGTGGGAGATGAAAGAGAAAATGAGGACAAAGATTTTGACAAAGAAGCAGTTACTGATAAGTTCATAAACCCAAATTTAGATGAACCAAAAGTACTTGAGAAAGCAGATAAGGAACCATTATCCCCTGGAGACATGCCTTTTTCAAGCTCCAGAAACACAGCCATCTGGAACACACCCTTAAATAATGAAACCCACTTAAAAGAAAGAAATTCTGAGATTGCTGCTCTTTCTGCCACTGGCACACCTGTACCTAATTCAGAACAAACAGCTAATCAGTATTTTTCAACTGAGAAAAATATTGATGAAAATAACTTTTCCATCTCTCAAAACAGAAAAGTAACACCAGTATGCAATCAAACAGTGAATGACTTGTCACCACCACAGAATGAATTAAATACTAGATGTACATCTGAAAATGTAGAAATGGTGAGCAGTGTTCCTGTAGAAGACACAGACACATCTACAACAACTTCAGATGCTGGTAACGATTTGAACCTGAAAGCATTTGACTTAGGAAGTGAGATACTGGGTAAAGAAGAAGCACAAAATACTGTTGATGATGATGAAGAGCTAGATAGTCAGCAGTCAGTGCTGGAGCCAAACTCACAGAGTTTACAGACAGAGCAGGATTGTGAGGAAGCCTGGGAGAACTACAATACTGTTGTCATCTCTCAGGAAGGAAAAGAGGAATGTAAGAGAATAGATGAAACAGATGGTCAGCAAAATATTAGTGACATTTGTAACAAACCAATGCAAGGTGACAGTGAATCTTCATGTAATGCAGATTCAGAAGAAAACAGGTCAATGTGTGAAGTTCCCAGCTCACTAGAAAAAATGCGGAATAGTGTTAGTTCAGAAGCTTTAGACAGGGAGAATGTGTCATTTTCCAATGACAGTAGTTTAGTCAGTCAGGAAGAGAGGAAAGAATTATTACAGAACAATGCAGAATCTTCTTCAAGTGCTTCCGAGGAAGACAGAAATTATGAATCTTTTGATGACTCCAAGTCACAAAATTACAGTTGTTGTGAAACATCACAGCCACTTTCTGAGAAAGGTGAAAAGGAGGCTACAGTGATAGATGATGCACCAAGTCCTGAGATGGAGAGCATCTCTGAAAGTTCTGATAGAGATAGTGATAATCACGAAGATAAATCTTCTAAAATGCCTGGAAACGTAGGCATCTGCAATGACTCTGGGAAGAGTGGTTCTCACTTAGCCACATCAATTCTCTGGATGAATGAAGCAGCAGAAGTGCAGAGAGAAGAGAAAGAGGGTTTATATGATGTGGTTCCTAATCATTTAGACCTTTGTAATTCTGAGTTAGTTTCTTCTGAAGATAGCCCAGAACTGAGCAGCACTCATGAAAAATCTTTCATAGATGAGTCTCCACAAATTAAATTTCAGAAAAGTCCTTCTGCTGGATATGTCAGTGTTCATGACATTACAGATATGTCTGTGGTTGAAAGTTCTTTTTCACATAATGTAGATTCTGGGAGGAGTGAAAATCCTGAAAATTTAGAATTTGCTAATAACCTTTTTGGAGAGGAATGTATGACACTTCATGACAGTGTTCCCCAAACTGCTTGGAATTCACAGCCAGGTGAAGATTTGCAATCTCCTGGAACAAGTCCTGAGGCAAGTGAAGTCCTTGAAATGGCAAACACCACAAGTAGCGTTTCTAAAGATATACAGATCAGAAGTTATTTGGAAGAAGATAGTATGTGGAGTAATTCTATAAATGATTATACACGCTCAAGTGGAACAAGTCCTGATGTAAGTGATGCATCTGTGAATGCATGGGGAGACCTTCCAGTTGCTAGTCATCACAAAGAGAGTAGAGATATGTGGGATTTTACAAATGATAAAAAACTTGAGGAGGCTCATAAAAGAAAAGAATTTGGGAATGAATGTCAAGAAGGGCTTGAAACAAGCACTGAACACAAAGTTCCTAAAAGTTTAGATTTTTGGAATGCCCATGTAGATGATGATACTGTATCTTCTTTGTCAAGTCCTGAGATAAATGAGGATTCAGAGAATTCAGATACATGTCCAGCAGTGATTAATGAAGATTCCACATATGAAAAAAATAAGCACAGGGCATCTGAAATTGAAGAGGATTGTGCACAATCCAATGCAACGAGTCCTGAAACAGATGAAGACAATTTACATGCAAAAACTAAGCTGGGAGAGGAGGTCCAGGTAAGCATCTTAAATGAGAATCCTGAAACAATTAAAGCTGGGAGTATATCAAAGGACAGCTTGACTATAACTGAGTCTGATGAGGCTTCTGAACATTTACAGCACTGGGAAACACTTCAGAAAAAATCTCGAGAGACTATTTTCGGTGAAAAAACGGGTACTGCAGAAGGCTTATGTTGGCATCAAGTGAATGAAGATACTACACCGACTTTTGCAGTTGGTGATAAAGAAGAATATTCTTCAAAAGCTTTAGATATGTGGAATATGTCATTGGAAGGTGATTTAAGATTTGAATCAAAGTCCACAGTGGAAGCATTTGGTTTTCCAGATGACAGTTCAGAATGGTGGAATTCACAAACTTGTGAAGAAAAGCCAGTGGAAGATCAATATTCTACTTCAAGTCTTCCTGTAGCAAACCAGTTAATAAACAGTGAGCAAGACTCCTGGGGACTACCTATACCAAATGAAGAGCTAGAAGATGCACATTTCACTGATCCAAGTAGTGAAGGAATTCAGGCTCCCCACTTATACTGCAGTGAAAAAGAAAATGAAAGGCTAGCACAGGCTGTGAATATTCATGATAGTCAAATAAGTCAAGATACTGTACAGTTCAAACAATTTGATCCTTTCATACTGGACAAAGAAGGAAGGGACTTCAAAGAGCAGCCTTTTCCCACAGATGAGGGAGATCAGCTGACTCCACGGAATCCTTTTTCAGAAGTTTATGAGCCAAGTATGTCAAATACATTAGTTCAAGAAAACACAATACTTGCTCATCCAAAAGACAGTGAGGGAGATGCAAGTCTCATCCCTCAAGAACAACAACTGGATACCTGTGAAACATTAGCGGTGGACGACTCCCTGCCAGGTGCTTTCACTGTAGAAGACTTATCTTTTGAAATGACAAAGAAGTCAAGTCCAGGGTGGAATATATTGGTTCCCCAACCTGCACTTATCCCAGATATTTTACAGGATAACACCCAAGAAAGTAATCAGCTGTTTTCAGTGAAACCTGACCTGTGGACTAATGCTGAGCAGCTTTTCACTTTGAAAGGAGACAGTGAAAATCCTGATATATTAAGTCACTGTGACCAAGACAATAGTTCAGAGGCATCAAGCAGTCCAGATGTGTGCCAGGAGTATGACGCTAAGCATGCCTCTATCCCATCTTCTCAGACTGAGGTGGAACCTGAAGACAAAGATAGTCAGCTGATTTGCACACTGTCAAATATAAGTAAAGAGGTAGATTTTGATTCAAAGTATCAGTTAGCAATGCAGAAGTTGGAGGCACAGTCTGAAAGTGACAGTCCCCAGGACTGTGATCAAGGAAGGACTGATGAATCCTATCAGCTAATCTCTGCTAATGCTCAGGAGCCTTCTGCATTTGCAATTTTGGAAGAATATGGCCTAGAAAGGAAACTTGTTACTGAGCAAATTGAGTCAGTTAAGATCCCCACTGAAGTTTTAGAAGTAACATCCTTAGGTCCGAAACATATATTCCATGAAAGTCATACTCCTGCAAGCCATCAAGAAATGCTACTTGATTCAGCTCAGACAGTGAACTCCCAAACACGTTTCATTCCCACTGATTTCACTCTACCCGATATGCCAGAGCAAAGCTTAAAAGAAATGAGTGCCTTGGCTGAAACTGGAAAATATTCTGATATTGACCATACAGCAATAACCAGTGATGAATTAGAAATATCAGATGAATGCATGGATGGATCTGAGACTGGGATAGAATATAACATCAGTAACACATCTGTCACTAATATCCCATCAGGCACATGCACTGGAATGAACACATGGACAGTAGTAGGCAGTGAAGCAGCAGAAAGCAAATCAAGTGCTAAACAGATCTTCTTCCCCAGATCTTTTCTGTCTGGTGATAATGAAGACCATGAATCTGATTCAAATACTCAGCTGGTTGATGACATAATAAAAGAACCCAAACATAAAATTGAAAATGATGTTCCTGTGTTTAAGGGAACACCTAATGATCAATTGCCAGTGATGTCCACTTCACCTTCCCATGTATCTCTTGGTGCCGAACCCTCTGGCAGCAGAGAATGTGCCAAGGATGAGCTCTTGTTACAGAAGCCATTTTGTGACAATGTTTTTCTGGAAAAGCCTTTATCTCTGCTTACTCCTCGGGAAGATGCAGAAGGCACCCTAACGATCAAAGATGACAGCATCAAGGATTGGGTGCCTGACACATCCACAGAGTGCGCTCAGAAGGATCCTGTGTTGGTGTCTTCACTCTTGAAGTCTGAAGTAGCTCCAGGAGCCTCTGAGATTTTGAAAGGAATCAAACATGAAGCAGAAACAACTGATCTCGACTCACCGCCAGGTGGAGATAAAAGATCACCCGATGGTAAGAAAATCTGTACTCTTTCCAGAGCATGTTCATAGAACAAAGAAAGAAGTAAATATTTGAGTATTCCTGCTGAATGGTGAGGCTTTAAGTGAAATTTCAAGTTGGTGTGTCTCCCTGATGTACAAAACTCTGTACTTTGGGAAGACCTCTAGCATCACCCTTCAAGACTGATCTAAAGCTTTTAAACATTGAAGCAGTGACATCATTTATGATGTTTATACAGGGCCTAGCACATGCGACACTGAGTCATTTGTCCCGTAGGAATGATCACAGTGTTAATGTATAATCTGTAACAATAATAATAATGATGATGATGATGTTTTAAAGTTCAGGTACACATTAACAGAGGCTGTCAAAACAAACTGAAACAAGCTTTATCCACTGCACTGATTTAAAGAAATCGTGCTGACTAAAATAGTAACGTGAAAACTAAAAACAGTTTCTGTCTGCCTGTTTTTTTAGAAGCTGCCACTTACCCACTTTGTAGGGAGAATAAGTCGAGAAATTCCTCTGCGAGCCCTGAACTGAAAAGTACAGAGGATAAGGAAGATATGAGGATGCAGGTGCACAGAGATCAAACTTCACTGGAGATGGATTACATCCTTGTTACTGGGGAAGAAAATACACCTTCAAGGGAGGATACCCTTGAAATAAAAGGAAGTGATTTTGCATTTCAAGAAGTTAATGTAGCTGAACAAACAGAATCTCATGAAGGCTTTTCACCAGGCTCCTCAGATACATTTCTGCCGATCTCCATCATAAATGAAAGGGAAGACCAGTGTGTTTGGGGGACTGAAGGGGACTCTGTTAACTTAGCAGAGAAAAGTTCTTCTGTCATGCCTCAAAAACTGGATGATGAAAGGATATCGCCAGAAAACTGTGGGCAAGATGAGGAGTGGATTGTTTTGGGCCAAAATGAAGTCAGTGACATATCACCTGAAGAAATTTCTGCCAGATTAGAGACACCAAAATCAGGGTCTGGACATTCTGGCAAAGAACTGGAAGCTGTTGTAGTGCAGGAATCGATTCTTGACACTCAAGCAGAATTTCAGCTAGAAGCTCCCCTTCATAAATCATCTGAACTTGGGGGCTGTTCTCCCTTGGACAGTGTGACTACTGAGGATGAGAATATTACAGGAGCAGATGCTCTCATGTTGCAGATGGTTGGTGGCGATGGTGTATGGGAAGCAAATTCTCAACAGAGACTTGGAAATAACGTAGTAACAGAACAAGAAATGAAGGAGGATGAAACAATGTTTCTCAGCAGTGAAAGAAAACTGAGTCAAAAATCAGGGTAAGGAAAAAAAAAGCCTGTTTCCTTTCAAGGGTCTTCTGTTCACCTGTTATCAATATTATTAAAGTACATGGGATTACGAGTAGATGGCAGGATTTTCAAGGCTTAAATAGTAATATTATTTCCTTAAGTATTGCTGTATTGCTCACTTTGTAAGAACAGTCTTAATCCTAATCAAATTAGGATTGTTTTATAATGCAGAAAGCTTATAAGGCCTCTTCCTTGCAGGAAGAAGTCTGTCTTCCTTCCATAAGGTCCCATAGGCTTTATAATCTGCCTATAAATCTGAAAGTGTGGCCAGGGTATTGGCAGTGTTGCCAGTCCAGCTGCAATTCTGGTGGTGGAATTATGGAGTGCGGAAAGTGAAATAGTCTCTCTGGCTAGTGGGGAAATACTGGGAAGGAAGATGGGGTGGAGCAGAGACCTAGGGTCAGAAAATGATGCTGCTTGTAGAGGAAAGAAAAGGACTAGGGAAAATTATGGTCTCTGATTATTTCCAAGCTGCAGTGAGATCAGAGCAGCATTTCCTTCTTTTAAGACTGGATTGGAAGTTGAGACACAGTGCATTCGCACCTCCCTTTGGGTGGAAGTGCAGCCGGTGTGTTGACAGCGTTACTGCCTGCCCTCTTCCTGCTGAGCATTGCCAGAGAGAAAGGGAGTTATCAGCGATGACCCTCTGGGCTCCAGTTACTGCAGCATTTTGGAGAAGGTGCTTTTGTTACTGACTCAGTTGTTGCAACCTCTGGGTACCTCCAGGCTGTAAGGGACTGCTAGGGTAGCCCCACAGAGACGTGAGTGCGGAAGTCTGGCCTCATTGCTCCTGGGCAACTTCTGCTGACGTGCTGCAGTTTTACAGTGATAACCTGGCGTGGAGTTAATAGAGTGAAATTCTCGTGAACAGCAAAAGAAACTCCCCAGCAGAAATAAGACTAAGGGGTGTAACTGCTTCATACATGTTTCTCCCTTTTAACTGTGCTCACCCAAGAGAACAGGAATGTGATAAGAAACATGTGGTTTGTTAGACTGATTTTTGATGTTTTTTTAAGTTTCTCCCAAGTATTGGGAATCAGTTCAGTGTAGAATACACATCATGTTTTCAACTTCTATTATCCTGTTTTAATTAGTTAGCAAATTATTTTAGACTTAAACTTTCAAAATTTCACTTACAGTTTGGCAGATTAGCAGTAGGCTTTTTTGTTTTTCTTTAAAGATGATACGACTGTCTGTGACAGTATAACCCTGATAACTGTATACACATTCTCTAGTAGAAAAGTATGCTTTTTGCTGACCCAAAAACCAGTTCACATTTGATTAAGATTGTATTTTGGGAGTCAGTAGATCAGTAAGTGTGGTTTATCTTCCCCCAGACTTGTTAAAATACCTCTTCTCTTAATATTTTAATACAATTTCAAAGACCATATCATTACTACAGAGAAGACACTATTACAGGTGAGTTATTTTTAACCTCCAGCAAGTGCTGACTTCTGTATAAAAATAAATCCCAGTCTCACAAACCCTGAGATGTAATAATGTTACTTGCAGGCTTAAACTTAAGCACCTATATAGGGCTTTAGGTTTTTCAGACAAGATTTTGAATAGTATACAAATAAGCCTCCTCCCCTCCCCTTAGTACACTGTCCCTAGCTGAATTTGCTTCAGTCTAACTAGACAGACAGCACTGAGGAGATTATGAGATGAGAGGGGCTTTGTTTCTGTAGAGCAGGAACAGCTTTTATTGATGCAGGTTTAGCATTTATTGCCCTCAAGAAAGAAGCAAATCTTCAGAAAGGTTAGCAGAAGATGAGCACTTCTCAGCTCTCTGTAGTCTGAAGTAAACAAAATGCTGAGTACTTGACCTTGAAACCATCCGAAGTAGAGCTGGTTGGCACCCAATGTTTCTGTTATACCCAATCCTCCACATTTCTAAGTTCTGTTCTTAAAGGAAAAGTGGAAAACCTGAAATTTTCCACAAGAGGGAAATCTGGAAGAAAAATAAGCAACCCCCCCAAGCAGTTGTTGCGAATCCAGGTTAGTGTGTGGCAAGGCAGCTTAGGATTTGTGGATCCAGAAAAACTGGAGGTGGTCCTACTTTGGAGTAGTCTGCTTATTTAGGACCAACCCACATTCTGGAAGCCTTCCATCTCCATTAACTCTGCCAGGGTTTCACTGGGAATTCATCAAAACCAACTCCCTTCCATGAATAAAGCTTGCTTTTTTTTTTTTTTTTTTTTGACAAACCAGCATTTTCCAGTGAAAATCTGTAAATCAAATAATACTTGCCACCTCTGCTCACAACAAATGGTGAGTGGGACAGGAAAAAGGAAGGGTTATTTAGAAAGGTAGCATAGTTGTGGGCTTGCTAATCTCACATGAAGAAATCAGCTGTCAACTCCTTTGTCTTCCCTAAAAAGCATTTTAAATTAAAAGCAGCCAGATGCTGACCCTGCTAAGTCACACTGATTAATTACATGGAGGCAGCATCCCAGGGTTTTAGCTTGCCTTGCTTATATGCCAGTGATGCTAATGTTTTTAGAAAGGAAAAGAAAATTATTTCAGGTATCTGCTATTAAATGATTTTTATAAATCAGCACAATGGAGCAGAGATAACTTTGAAGCAATGAGAGAGCTCATGTGAGACACGTGAAAAAAGAACCTGATTTTGAGCTTCTACTGAAACACTAGAAAAAACCCAATAGGCATGGATTTATATATATTTTTTTTCTAGCTTATTGCCATGAATCCACTTTGAGATCCACTTTGAGAAATACTCTGCTCTTGTTTAGTAATCTCTGCAAGTCTCCGAAGTAAAAACTTGAATCTCGCACACAATAGTAGTTTGCACTGGCACTTCAGATGTTCTGCATTCATTATTCTTTGAGCTTATATTCTCTTAGACTGATTCCCAAATTAAAGCCCCAAACTGGGCCATATTAATGCAAGAGTATTTTCAGTTAAAAATTGAATGCATGGTAGGATATGGTGCATCCTGCAAGAAAAGGATACAAGAATTCTTGTTCTAGAAAGCTTGAGGGCCACTCCATTACAGGGCCTTTTCTTCTCTGACTCAGCAATGGCTGTTTAATACCAAATGCCTTTTCAGCAGATAGCAGTAGATATTTCTGTCCTTAACACTGATAATGCTGAAACCCAGAGAAGTAAAGAAAGCAAGAAAGTCATTCAGAAGCTGCATTAACAAGTATTTCTGGGAGCATGGAACCAATATAATCTAGTTTCCTTTGGGTTTGTGTTTTGTGGTTTTTTTTGTGGCTGATAAGGTGCAAACTCTGACAGAAGCCTTTTCCATCATTAAATTATTCAAAACTCTCCTATGAGGATTTCATATCTAATAAAGATTTCTTTCATGTTACACTTTTCCCTGTGCATAGTAGCCAGTGTTCGATAGACTTAGAATAAGCTGATGTCTTTGGTCAATTAGCTAATGGCTTCAAACTTAATAGGGGACGGCAGAGACGCATGCAGATGTCCCTGCATATGCCCACAATGTAATCACAGAGGCATTGATTCCTTTGAAATGAAAGTAAAAACATGAAGAAATATTATAGTAGAAAGGATAAAACACACATGGGAATAATTATTGCTAATTATATGTCAAATTTATTCAACCTCTTATATAAACAGAAGAAGAAACAGCAACTGATGTGTTCAAAGCGTGTAGTTGGGAACACTTTCTAATGCATTTTGTCGACATATTTTAAAACACAAGTTCCTTCTTAAAATATTGCTCAAGGGGCAGCTTATAAGTCTGAAATTAACTTTCCTTTTTGGCCAACAAAGTTTAAAACAATGTGATGCAACAGAAATATGTCAGCCCTATGGGAGGTTAGCACAGAAACACTGGAGTCATCATGTGAGAGAAGAAACTGAGATTTTGTTGTCTTGTTCCTATTGCAAGAGAGCTCCTGAACTGCTCGATGGTGCTAGTTGCAAGATTGTAAGTCCACAGATTTCCATCTTTTAAGTACATTTTAGGTAGAAATGAACCAAAGTGTAAGGGCCTGGTACTTAGCTCTCTTAGATGTTTCCTTCTGCTTAATTTCTTATACTTCTGAAAGGCCACAATTTTGACTCAGCAAAGTTTCTTGGATGCTTCACTAAGTGCTACTTTTGCCAAGAGCAAGTGGCTTATTTCCTAGCCTATACTTGCGCCTGATTGGTACGAGTAAATTAAGCACCCTTACTCTGAAGATCCAGTTGGATAGCAATTCCCACGGCATGGATTACATTCCCTGCTCCTTTTTTTGTTTTGTCAAATAGTTGCTTAATGCAAATGGGCCATTCTGGGACCAGAACCTGTGACAGCCGTCTCTGTGACAGCGCTCTTAGAATTGGCTACCGAATTGGGCTCTTTCTCTAATGTAGCCTATGCTTCCCCCAAGTCAGTGGAGCATGGGTAGTGCTTTTCTTGTAGCCTTCTGGTTGGGAAGTGAGTGTGCATAAGTCCCCTTAGGAGGGTATAGAAATGAGGTTCCTCAATTTAGGCTTGTTCTTCACCTTCATATATTTATGTATGGCACGAACACAATATCTCTAGAGACTAAGATAAGCTTATTATTTATACCCAAACAGATGATTGAGACATCCCAACCAGAGTGAAAGTTGGACTGGGACCCCAAATTTCATGGAGGCATTTACTCATGAAATGCCTCTTAAGCCCCTCTGTGAATGCACTCTTCAGGATCCAGTTTACTCACATGCCCCTGTTTAGTAAAATTGGAGTTCATGCTTTCATGCTGTGCTGAAATGGGTCCTTTCAGTAGCAGAATCAGGATCAGTAAAGGATGTAATTTTCATTATTTTCTGCCCTCATCCAGAAAGTATCTGTCATTTTGGCTATGAAATGTGACTTTTGTAGAAGAGGAAATTACAGCTTTGAAACAGTAAGCATAAACAAGAATGAGAATGAAGAAGTGGATTAAAATCTTGCTGTCTGCTGGTCACTGTGCCCTTTATCCCAATGTCAGATAAACACACTTCAAACATACAGCTCTCCAGGGGGTTCAAGTGGGTTTTGAGAGTCTGTGATGGGTTGCAAAGTTCCTGCCTCCTGCCCTGTTTTTCTGCTGCAAGTAAAAGCAGCAGCAGGAAGAGAAGAAAAATATGAAGATGCTTGCTAGCATTAAAATACTGAAGAAGAGATATAAACCTGTATCAACAGTAAACAAACACCAGAAATAACAAACCCCAAGGGTTTATTTGGTGTCATGAAAAATACAGAAAGAGCTGATAGCACATTATTCATGTCAGTCTTTCCAGAAAGAAAATAGCTTCCTATATGGCTTTTCATGTGTGGACAGCCAAGAGTGACTAAATTTAAAAAGGAGGACTACACCGAGCATCGTACAAATGTTGGATATGCATGATAACATATTTCTCTGCTGCTGCTGGAACTGTGTCAACAGTAAAATTTAGGAAGACCGATGGTAATTTTCTTTGTGACAGAAGCTACGCTGTCTTACATGACTAGGTGAAGCTAGGTGGTGATGCAGTGGCTGAGAGCCAGAGGGAGAATGCCACTGATGATCGTGTGAGCTCTTACATATCAGCACACTTCTCTCAGTGCGTTTGTGCTTTGGGTATACCAGATCATTCTTGCCCTTATCTTTGCTGTAGGGATGGATTATCATTACTGGGTTCTTCCTGAAGCAGTGACAGTAGGAAATGTTAAAAAGATCTGAGGGAAATACTGTGAAATGATGTATTGACTTGAGGAACTGGGAGTAGAGGGAGCAGTAGAGACAAGGGCACTGATAGCTGGAAGATTTGGGAGAGAGCTTGGAAAACTGGTCACAAAACTGAGATTACAAAGAACTTCCTTTGAACAACTACTAAGATTTGCTTAATTCATTAGAGTAAATCTGCAAAGGCAAGCTTCATTTCTCCTTCTGATAGCATATTCTAAAAAAAAGGAGGAATCATAGTTTTTTTCTGCTCACTTGTGCAGTGATTCTCCGGAAGAGACATTTTTCCCACCTGTTGTGTCCAAAGTATCTCTCTGCGACTGCTGCTGTGCTGTAGATGACTGCTAAAATTGCCCAGTACCATAAGCAGTCCAGTAAATTTTGAATAGAAGCCTGTTTTCATCACATTTCCTGTGTTTAGCAATGGATAAAGATAATCAAATATGAAGAAACAAAAATCTGTGACTACTTCATGAATAATTATGGTTTTGGAACAACTGTGTCTCTGAAAATGATCTCTGTGATTGAGCGAAATACACATCATATCATCTCAAAGCTATTAATGTTTCAAATCAAATATCAGTGTTCAATACTGAACTGAAATACTGACAAAATAGAACTTCCAGCTCCTGCTAACTACGAGATTACAGACTTGAAATGAGTCTCCCACTTAGCAGCACAAAGCGTGACAATTCGCTGAACATGAAGAATGTGCTTTAAAGGTTAAAAACAAACATATATGGAAAGGAGCAACAACTGAGAGGGTTGTTTGTAGGAAGCTGTGTAGGAAGCAAGCACTGGTAATGATGTAGTATACACAAATGTTTGGTAGTGAAATTATAAATTGAAAATTGTGCTGTGCTTTTTCAATTTAGATTTTCATCAGAAATGAGAATTAATTCCTTGTAACAAAAGTAAAAATAAACTGAAACTGAACAAGATGTTTTGATTGTCATGAGCAAAAATTCTTTAAGATTGCTGGCTCAAAACTTAAGGTTTCAATGTTCATCTGCATTTAGGATGGGAAATTATATAATTAATATATTTTACATTATTATATATCATACTATTGTAATAATTATGGCAATATATATTAGATGCTATATGTTATATATTATCTTTTGCAAATATGTTGCTTCCGTGAAAATGAAAGAATCCTAGGGATGGATTCAGAGCAGGGGACTTTTCTACACCATAGATGTAAATTTATTAAAACACTTTATTTTTTGAGATTTTTTGCAGTAACCTGTTTTAATAGCAGTGAATTCCACTCCTGACTTTTTAAATTGAGGGAAGTAATAATATAAAGTCATGCATGAGTTTGCATAACACCATTTCTTTTCCTACATTTGGTTTGCCCTATGAAGTCATGACAGCCGTCTTTTTTGTTATCAGTTTTGGGGTGATATTGTATTTCCCATCACCATCTGGAGGCTAAAACTTAATTAAACCTAAAAACCCAGTTTTCCATTGCAGAGCCAGCTGTTAAACAATAGCAGCAGCCAATATGGTGATAATCCTATTTTTGTAAAAACAGCAATAATGTTCACATCGTACCAGATATTACGCACTTTATAAAAACATTTTAACAAGACCAGGACGACAATTTATTGATTAAAAAGCAATTTAAAAGGAAAAAAAACCTACTTAACGTTACTCACCTGTGATTCTGAGATTTTACTTAATTTGTGAGACTGGGCTAATAGTTCCACTTTCTTAAAACAAAAAGAGCTGGTCTGGGTTAGTACAGTTTAGCTGTCACATAAAAAGCTCCCCTATAATCTATATACTGTGTTTTTCTGGGTGAGTTCACTGTATAATCTATTCCAATCAAAATGTGGTCAATGACATAAGACTTCAGGCTAAAGCATTAATGAGCATTCAAACTTGACACTGTTGACTTGCATCTGACTTTGACAGTGAATCCAGTGAACCCTAGTAATCTTCAGTAGCATCAGGGCTGGCACTTTTACCACGTTACCAATACCATAGCTTTATCATGATCGTGCTACTAATGATTTCTGTTGCACATAAATACTTTATATCTCTATTTCCTGGGTAATACTTCTGAGTGCCTGGGCTGAAGATTTCAAATGAATTAAAGATTGCTCAGCTGAAAAAGCACTAAAAATATCCCCATCATTGGGAAGTTTCTCTACAGTTAAATGACAGCAGCATCAGGGATTGCACTTCTGGAGCCATGTCCTCTTCAGAAAGTATATTTTTCTTTGGGTGATGATTTTTGCATTTCTTTAAATGCTTGAAGCTGGTCTGTATTTCTTTAAAAGAGGAGTTGAGGGCTGATTTCTCAGGAGTTGTGCAGTAGACTGAGAACTTGCCCTGTAGGATGACTAATCCCATGAAGAGCAAAGCGGCAACCACTGAATTTTTATTCAAGCTGTGCTATAGGTGTGCATGGAGCTGTACTGCCGATACAGGTAGGCTTTGTTTGCTTTTGAATGCTTATACTTCAGGATTTGACATGAAAACATCTCAGTTGTCCTGTATTTCATCTTGAAGGAGGAATGTCACAGTGTGAAGGGACACAAGGTACCTGAAGGTGAGGCTGTCCTAGGGCCTGTTGCCTTTGCTGTTTTACCTCCACAGGATTGTGAGGGAAAAGGATCAAAAACTGTTTTCCATTCGGTAAGAAACCTGGCATTTCTAGGAGCCCTACCCTAATAAGACTCCATAAAAGGAGACTGCTTTGCTTGGGAGGAAATGTCTTTCCTTCAAGCACCCCCCTAAGAACCACAGCCGAGAGCACAGGCCGTGAGTGTTGCTGCCTGCCGCTCAGTGCTGTTTTGTGTTCCTGGTATTCACCCTGCTTTGTGAGTTGTTGGGGGGTTTTTTTGTTTTGTTTTGTTTTTTTAATTTGCATATGGTTTTCTGTAGCTGAATTGCACACTGAGCAAATTATGTAAATCATGTTTGATTATGCATGTGCTCTATAACCATCAGATGCAAACAGCAATGAGGGCTGAGACTGGTTGAATCCGTATGAACTTTTGTCAGGCAATCTCTCATCGCAGGCTTTCCTCGGGCTCTGAAATGAAACAGTGGGGAGCTTTTCCCTGCTGCCAGCTGACTTGCTGGATAAAAGTTTGGAGATGCTGCGACAAAGCTCCACGGGGAACATAAAAAAATAATAATTTTCACGGGTAAAGCGCTGCTCTGCTCCTACGCATTCATTTAACCAAAGCCTGTAGCTGCTGGTTCGTACAGCCAGCTCTCTGAAGGCAGGTGATCGCCCTTATTTAGCAGTACCACCAGTCACATGACAAGAAAATGGTGGAGGATCCTTATTCCTAGTAAACTGCTACAGAAAGAGGGATGCTGAAGTGCAGCAATAAAACATCTTTATTATTTTCCCACTAGAAAGGCCTTGTTAAGTCTGTTGAAGGTAAGTGTCTCTTTGCACTGAGAGGCTCCCGTGCAGAAGGTTTTTCTGATTATGGCTTTATTGTTGCAGTTACTTCAGAGAGAAAAAAAGGGGGATGTTTGTCTGCAGGATGCAAAGCGCCCAGGACCTCATTACTGAAAATCAGGCAGCTGTATTTTAATTCTGCTGCAGCTCTTTAGGAGAGAAGCTTGCATCAATTCGATGGGATTTCTTTTGTCTGGACACAGGCATGGTATTTGTAATTAGGAAACAAAACTTCACTGTGCGGTCACCTAGCACTTTTGATTATTTTCAGCCTGTTTGCCTAGCTCTGAGGATACAGTGGGAAAAGAAGAATGTTTGAGCATTGTCACTGGATAACTTGGTTTTAAGACTGCTTAATTAATGACATAGCAATTGTTTGTGATAACTGCCATAGCAGAGTACTTGACAATGGTATTGTTTGCAGTTTTTTGCTATCAGCTGAAGTGTAGCATTTTTGAATATTTTGCAGTGCTCCTGTAAATTGTTGTGGTGAAAAGAATCTGTGATCTTTGAAGGTTATATGATCAAGGATGCAGCAATAATCTCGGTAGTAAGAACAGTGAAAAATCACTGCAAAAGTTGGTTTGTACAGGCACTGTTTTTGTTTGGGTCTAATTATAGGAGATTGATTTGGCTCCATTCAGTCGTCTGAGTTTTTGTCTGTGATGAAGGAATGAAAATATTTTTTGGTTGTAAGTGTGGTAAGCAAACTGATAGTGAGGTGCAGAAGGCATTGAAAATTTATAGAATGTCTAAATATGAGCTACTTAGAGCAGCACTGAAAGGAAATGTGTGCTGGGTTGGTAGGTGTATTTAGCCAGAATCATTCTGAATAAATGGGGGGGAGGATGTCATTTCTGGACTTACCCGTATTAATACTCTTGGGAAGCAGAGCTATGTTGAGGAAAGGGGCGGATGCACGCAGCTCTGGCAGCAGTGTCAGGAGGCATTAAGGCAGCCATAAGTGGGGGGGGGGAGGGGGGGATCCAAGCCTTACCCTGCCAAAACACATTTTCTCAGGGCTGCTGTCTTCCTCCCACCTACTTTCACCCACGCTCATCACTGCTATTTCTTATGGGGCACGGGAGTACTGAAGTCAAAGCAACCTTTGATTCTTGCCTTTGATTAGTCTGGCAGTTATTTGGCCCTGTGTAAGCATGGTCAATATTATAAAAAGTTTTGTATCCTTAGAGATAACTGTAGTGTTCGTAGATGCTTACTACTTGTAAAACTTAGAACCTGCTACAAGCGGTTTATTGTGATATTATAGCATGCTCATAACATCCAGCAATAACAGGGGAGCAATTACAGCTTGTGAGATATCTGTAGCAAGAAGCAAAAACAGGCATTCCTTAAGCCACAATTTTTTTATTCAAACAAAAAAATGCAGCTCTCAGACTTACAAAGAAATAATTTTGTCAGCTTCAATGAACATTGGTAAAGTTATTTATATCACTGTAGTGTCATAGTATGTGAAAAATAGACAGCAGAAGATTAAACTTCTTTATTTCAGGCTGCCAGATGAAAGCTGACGCTGTCCTACAAGAACAAGATGATTCTCATTAGCAGAAAATACTGGCAGCAAACTTACAGAGCTGTTCTTTATGGTCAGCAACCTGGCAGAGTAAATCTTTGCTGGATTGTGTAGAGCAGGAGAGCTTATAGCTGACCTTCCACGTGTGTTTCCCAAGCTGCAGTGTATGAGGAATGCCTTGTGGGCAAAGGAGGAGCCCTGCTTTCTAACCTCGGTCCTGTACATTACTTTTTCAGTCTGGCATTTCCTATCACTCTGGCTTTTTCACAGTATGCTTGTATGTCTGAGATTCTCGTCTCTCCCACGCTTTAGCTGGTTCTTATCTTCCTACTGCTTCTGTGGCCCTTCCAACTTAGTGACAGTTTTACTTCTGAAGAGAGCTGGTGGCTTTCTGCTCCTGCTGAGTCCCTTTGCATGTGCCTTTTTCGACCTGCCCACTGCAGGGTCCGACCTTTTCTCTGGCTCTGCACACACTCCTCCTGCCAGAGCAAGCAGGCTCTAAACTGCCTTGGTTGGTGCTTGTTTTACTGCTCATGGGCCTTGATCAGGTGCCTCCTCTGGCTCCTGGTTGGACTTTCCCTCTGTTCTCCCAAGTTGCAGGTTACCTCTCCTCTTCAGTTCCTAATTTACGTTCATTGGGATGTTTCCATTTTAATCTGCCCAACTGAGATTCCCTTCCAACATCCTGCATTGTTACTCGCATTCCCGTTATCTGTTATGCCTCTGACAACTGCAACTTTAAGACAAACTGAAATTTAACATCACCTTCTTTTAAGTGGCTTTTCCTTAGCTCAGTTGTGGCCAAGATAGGGGAAAGGTAGCTGTTAATGATTTATAGGTTTGCTACAGTAGATAAGATTTAAATCTAAATTATAATAATATCTGAATATAAACTGTGAAATCATAATTATGCAAGCTTAAGACGGAAATTTGGGATAAAATGACACAAATGAGAGAAAAAGAAGGAAGCAGACATTCACAAGATTTAAGGTATTGATGCAATTGAAAAAGGAACAGTCATTTGAGTGCAAAATAGAAGGATATGGGATGAAGTAATAAATAGGAGCAGAGTTAGGTTTATGTGGACAGGAAAATATAGAAGTCATATAGTGTAAAAAAATTTGCTATATATCTTTTCATGGCTATCAGCATGTTATAAATTGTGCAAAGGCTGAAATCAAAAGCAAAGGAGTGACTGAAGAAAACCCTGGTGATTTAATGAGCAGATCTATAAAAATGCTATTTATCTGATGATGTTCAATGAGTCCTTAGCTCTGAAAATAGTCCCTAAACATCTTTTATCACGTGAGCAAAACAGGATTCACCTGTAGCAGGATGCTTTGTTAATACATTTGATTCCAGCTAGTAGAGTATGGTGGTTAGGTATCGTCATTGTTGCCCATACCAGTGTTCATACACACAAAGAATCATCCGTTAAGTAATGCAAAAAGTTGACAATATTACAAAAAAGAAGTAGAAAACAGGGAATAGTCACTAAAGTTGAGAAGTTAGATCAGTTGCAGAACTAATGGGTTATGTTCTAAAGAACTGTCATAGGCATTTTTGCAAGTCTTCATTTGGGGGCAAATGTGTTTGGCAAGTTGTAGATTGAAATAATAAATAGAGGGGAGTTCTCACAACCCTACTGAAAATCTCGGGGGGCATAAAATGTACAACTTCCTAAATATTTTCTGCTTATGATACTGCAACTCCCACCCCATAAACTACTCTCAAAGAATTAACATATTTCCTGTAAGTGGCAGATGGCTGCATAGGATATAGGGGGGACATTGCTTTTTCAAGTGCTGTTCATGTGGCAGGTGCATCATTTCAAACTGCAGGTATTCAGATGAAAGGTCTTGGCAGCACAGTGTGGCACGAAAATGGTCACTGAGAAGTGTGTGAGCTGGAAGGAAAACTGTTTTTAAAGTGAGGAAAACTAAAACTGTATTTTCTCCAGGATTAGTTCTCCAATGAAAGTGGGTGTTAGGAAGCAGATCCTGGGTCTGGGGCTAGGCCTGACATTTTGATAATTTTTGCAAAATGCAGTGTTCAAACAAAGCGTATTTTCAGGTTGTACTTAAGAATCTTTTACATCATATTAACTGTTAGTTAACTCCTACTTTCTTTGCTATGCTTGCAGTGTATTTGTGCTGTTTGTTCATCAGTAGCTGTTGAATAACAGATTGTCTACATGCTAATTGTAGAATATTAACAATGTGTATAAAGAGCATCGAGGAGAGAGTTCAGATCAGCTCAAATAAGTCTCCTAAAAGCTGTTGCTGCTCTGAACCTGCATAGGTCCTTGCCAAACCCTGTGATCTTTCAACATCAACCTGGGAGCACCCATCACACAGGCTCCCCAACTTTGTGTTGTTAATTCCAGCAATTTTCCACTGGCGCAGTCAAGACTAGGCAGCACTGAGACAGGCACATAAGGGAGAGCCCCTGCTTCAAGGACAAGACCATATGGTAGTATGTGACTGCAACACTGAAGCAGAGCAATAGATATCAAGTGGCATGTTATTTTTACCTTAAAGTATGTTAGTCTCTATATTTATCTAGTTCATGTGCTTTTGCACGCTAAATTCTGTGTTAAGAGAATATTATTAAAATGGTGAAGTTAGGAAATGCCTAGCAGGCTCTGCACAGTAAGAGGCATAGTTGGAGATAGTGTTATTTTGTGGGTACAGTGAGATAACGCTGTCCTAAAGAACTATTTTCTCTTCCTGTCCATCTCACAGAGTTTGTATGTGGTGTGGGGCAGGTCACTAACACCAGTCATCTGCACAAGGAGTCAGCGGCTGCTTGTATTGACATCTTTTTCTCCTCTAACCCCCATCTGATTTGTTCTTTATTTTCTGGATGCCAAAATGAAGCCCCTGATGTCTGACTATACTGATCTTTTCAGTGGTACCTAGTCTTGAGGAGCTGTAGAAGCATATAGATGATGCTGTAAAATGCTACGTATTCTTAAAAAAACAAGATCGTTAAGCATCTCATATTGGGCATTCACAATTGATGGACGCTTTCAAACTTCTCTGCTTCTGTAACAGTAAATAATTCCTTACCGTTGCCTCACAGAGCTGTTGTTGAGGTAAGTTAATTAATGTTCGGAAATGTCCAATAGTCAGGCAATTAGCACCCCACAAAGGTCCTAGAAAGGACTGATCATCCTGTCTTCAGAACAGTGTTTGAATAGTGCACAGTAAATAAAGCTTGGGGATGCATAAGAACAAAATAGGTTATTGAATAGCTGTTCACTGTGTTGCACTGTCTTTCTGGGGTAAAGCGTAAGATCTAGATGGAGAACAGTAGCATATTATGACATAGGGATGACAGACCTCTAGGAAGGAGCTTTTGGGGGCTCTGGGATCTGCTGGAAGCAACTTCAGCCTGTCTTGCATTCCTAAGACCGCCTTCCAACAAGACATCTAGATTTGGGCCTGAAATATAGTTTCCCCTCATTTGGTATTGAGATGCCTTTCTATTTCATGTGGCTGGAAGTCACAGATAAATGAAGAAGCCTGGAGCCCTGGATTCCTTCCATAAGCCTTTCTGATCCATAAGCATGATCATAAGGTTGATGAAATAGCCTAGTGAATTGTCACTCATCTATTTACTTAGATTTGTCCCTTCACGGCTCCCTGCATTCCTCCGTGGCTTTTCCTGCTTCTCTTGTGCTGTGATGCCAGGGGGGAGCTGGCAAGGAGTCAGAACAGACAGCCCATGGCAGCTTAGCAGCAGGGAAAGCACTAGCGTGTGCTAAAAAACAGCAGCTCCTGTTTTTAACGGTCTTCAATTGCCATGGGCAGCCAGGGGAGCCTACTGCTCTGAGCGGCTACCTGAAAAAAATTGGGCTCGTGATGCAGAGATAAGAAGAGGAGCAAAACAGGCAGCTGAACAGATCCTGAAAACTAAAACTGATTGCAGAATAATAAAAAATGTTCCAAATGCAGAATTTTAACATGTTTCAGTTAACATTTTGAGATGCAAATAATTTAAATCTTCTGGCTAGAACACATGATTTTCCTACAAGAAAGATCCTACCTCATACAAACATGCATAACTTTTTAATCCAAATTTAATGCTGAAAATGGCATAAAAAATGGACATTCAGGAGACACCAACCAACTTCAGTATATTCTGCAAAAGAAGCTTGATATCTGGGAAGTGTGACAAACTAGGAAGTTATGAATTTTACTGGTTTGTAACAAGGGCTTACTCTGTGGCTGTAGAGAAAGAAAATGACTTGTTCTTCTGTAAAATGGGAACATTAGCATGTGTTTATCTACTGTGCAGCAGTATAGAAATGATCAGTTAACATTTGCACAGATGTTTGATTAATAAAGCACTTGGCTCAAATGAAACACCTCAGATAATATTTTGATTTTTGGTTTGTATCTAGAAACAGGAATAAAAGTCTCATACATAAATTCCAGCCATCAGATTATAGACCTTTTCCAAACTAATTTGTGATTAAAAGCTACCAAGTAAATAGCAGTAGGAACACAGTTAATTTGGTATACTACCATATGGTTGCTAAATGCAACTCTCAGGAGGTTATAAAATTAATCAGTTTTTACAAGTCACCTGTATGCAACATGATTACTTTTACACAGCTGTAATTAAAAGTAATGACTTTTTTATAATGTCAGATATCCTGGAGTGGATCTCTTCCAATATGTTTATTTCCTTGATACGTAGATGAACCATGGTCTCTGACTGATTCTGACTAAATCTTGCACAGTGTATGTCACTTTGATTTGTTGCACACTCCACTGTAGTTTAGGGATCATTAGTTTTGCTGAACCTAAAAAAATTCATGCTGCAGTCTCCTTTATCACTGAAAAGGCGGCTGTAGAAGTTTCTCCATTTATTGCCTGGAAGTTTTGTAGCAAAGAACTAGTTTGAGAAAGTTGTTTTGGGTGTTGTTTTCAGTTATTTGGGGCTAGTGTTCATGACTTCTTTCTCTTTTTCTTGCTGTGATTTTCTTCAAATTTTCTTCAGACTACAGCCCGTATTTTATCAATAGATCATCTCCTTGTGTCTGTGAACACAGCTGAAACTGAAACATGTCCAACATTTCTCTGACTTTGCTTGCAGATCATTTCTGTCCATCCTACATGGGTAATAAGCATCGAAATGCAAAGACATGCAGACTAAATCAAGATTTGTTAGTCCAGTAGCATAATAGGTCTCTGAAATAACATGTCCAACTTATAATGCAGTTTATAAAGTTGTATATATTAGCAGAAGAATCATCCTCTATTTAAAATACAGGACAGTGATTATTCTTTATATCTTTTCTGTTGTTTGAATTCTGTAACTGAGCACTCCAAGAAGGAGTAATAATTTCAAGAAGTAGATATTTACCGTTATTTTTAAACGCTATTGTGGCAAGGGCCTGATAATCTTCTAATCTTCAGATTTTTTTGAACAGAAAAGGAACTACAAATACAAGCCACAAACTTGGCAGCATGAATGTGTAAAATATGAAAGAAAGGGAAAGACTTTTTGTTTGGAGATAAATGCAAAACAGCTAAATAGTTTCTATTCTAAAAATAAAATCATGTGGCAAGTGCTTAATAGCAGTAACAGGATAGATTTTGTCGTTCTTTTATGTGAAGTGAGGTAAATGTTGGAGTAGCTATGAAGATGGATGATAGCAAAAAGCCCCTTGAGAGTCAGCTATCTGGAGAGATGTTTTGGCTTCATAGAAATTCAAAAGTATTCTGTTCTGTAGCACAGATTTGTGAAGAGAAATGTAGTAATTGAGAAATTACATTTTGTCAGACTCTTCCTTGATATGAATTCTGATTTCTGGAGTACTTCAAATTAGCTGTAGGATCCTCTTCAGAGGTGTTTTTTTTTTTTTTTTTAATAGCTTCTAAATATGGAAAAACAGCATTATAATTTGGGTCCTAAGCAAGTTGGACATCCCTCAGGTAGTGCCATCAAAATGTCATTAGAGACATCAGGTGCTGCGCTTAGGTTGGATCTGGTAATGGAAAGGTCAGAGGTTGGCTTACACAGGGGCTGTATCCTCTGGCCATGGCCTGCCGAAACAGTCAAGCACATGCTTACCTCTGATCTTAAGGGTGCTTTCAATGGGGCCAGGCTGAGACTCAGTTAACGGGTGTCACTGGATAAAAGCCAAGGGTTTTTTAATACCTTGCAAGGAAAATACTGTGCAGTCATGTCCAGTGCCTCAAATTGTTGTTTCTCCTTTTCTGGGCTATGCACTTGTGTTACATCTGAAATCTGGGTGGGGATGGAGTTAAAAGAAAAGTACTTTGTGCAAAGTGGTTTTGTGTGTTCTGTAGAAGTGACTCAGGGAAGAACTTAAGTTCCCTTAAGTTTTGTATCTAAAATTTCACGGTTCACTCATTCTTCCTCAAAATAGCTCAATTTTTCGCTGCAAGCCAGTGAGAGAATGGGCCATAAACAAGCTCTTTATTTCATTTGAGATCAGGGTGTACCTCAATAATCTCTGAAATCTGAGAATATTAAAAAAGCCAGATGTCTGCTTTTTTGAATGACCTGTTTGCTTTACTTCATTTTTCCTCCTCCTATTTAGTTTCCAAAAAAAGCACGTATTAATATGAGTTAAGGTGATTTCATGCTTGTCATTCTTTCTGTTAATCATGCTTTAAAAACTTTATAAAAACCTTTAGTGTCTTGTGGAAAATTAAGTATAAAAGTATTGCTGGGTGTGGAGGGAAAGGCATGGAAAAAACATGATTTACTCATCTAGGAAATATGGTTTGGAGCTGTAGGCTCCACTTTAGATTAACCTTTTGTGTTAGTGAGTACAGAAGCCGGGGAAGTTTGTAAAATTTAAAGTCCAGCAGCAAGTGAGTTAATGCTGATTTGAAGTGTAGGGATTTGCTTCAGAGAGATGAGTCACCCTCGGTAGCAAGCTGTAGGTACATGGTCATTCAGAGTGACACACTGGAGAGATGACTCGCTTGACGTTTTGGAATAAAGAATGTAACTTGGAAACTGGTGATATATCACATATGACACAAGGGTGAAGCAGCGCAGCCCATAGGGGTTATGACATGTTTCTGCACATATTCAGACTTGATCTTTCCAAAATAGCAGAATGCAGCTATATCTAGAAAAGCCAAGAAGGATCATGTTTGTTCTGAGAACTACTGACTTGGGAGAGCACTAAAAATTATATGAAGGTTGTTAATTCATTGAGCTGTAAGAATGTCTGAATTAAGAAAGGGCAAGCAGCCTTTAAGCGTCAGCTCTGTCTCTCCTTCTTTCGTAAGAATTTGGTATCTGGCTCTGAACCACCTTTGAGAAATAGGGAGTTTTTAGCTACTTCTGAACAAGTATTTAGACTTGAATTATCAAAGCAAATATGCAGTAACCTGATTCTCAGTGCAGCTGATCTTTGAATGACTGGTCTGTGTACCACATAAAAGAAGTCATTTACGACACAAAAAGCTTATTTTACTTTGACCTCTGTTTCAAGTGAAGTTTTTTTTTTTTTTTTTTTGTCAGTTCGGTAAATCATACCTAATTAGAATGCAGCTTTCTAAGGTATCTTAATTTACTTCTTCAACAAGGAGCATTCAGTAAAAGAAGTGTTCTCTTTTTCTAATACTTTTGGCCATATCATGCACTGCATCAATTGCACCTGTATGGAAGGCAACAAATTCTGTAAGCCACAATTTTGGGAGTATGTGAAGTCATCTGTGGGTAAAGAAAGAGGAGGAGATAGCTGCTTAATTTAAATTTCTGGAGTCCATCCTTCATTACTAGAGTTGCTGCTGAGATCTGTTGCAACCTGATGCTCTCTCAGCTAATGCACAGCCAGAAGTTTCTCTGCTAGGTGTTGAGTAGCTCAACATTAACATGCTCACAAAATCCCTCAAATGGGGAGCTGTGGCTGTAGGAGACAAACTTTCTCCATATCTCACTCACTTTCACACTGGTGGGGAGTCTGAGGAGCAACATAAAGGACAACATATGTTGAGGTACAGTGGAATATAAGCCATACCTTCCATGAACTAAACCTGCTATTTCAAAATACCAGGTTTGAAAGATATCTGCATCTGCCTATTAATTTATGACTGAACAAGTATTAATCATAGGTTTTTAGAAACAATGAACTTTCACTGAACATAGCAGAATATGTATTTCTTTAATCTTTAATCTGTTTGGTCTCTGCACAAGAGCTCTGGAAAAATATTACTAACACGAGAGCTGTTTTCTCTAACTTCTCCCCTTAAAATCATGTTAACTGTTTACTTTATAGTAAATGAGAACCTGGTGTGGTTTAAAAAAATAAAAAGAATAAATGCAGTCTCAGCAAAAAAGCGTGGTATAATGTTGAAAATCAGTCTTGTTGAAAAGTGGTTGAAAATACAGTGGATGACCTTATGTCAACAGTGATTTTGTAACTGGACTTGGACTGACTTTAAGCTGCCTGCTTTGTCCCAGATCTTTCAGGACCACAGTCTCTTGCTTCCCAAATCAAATATTCCAATATGAATGATAAGGATTAAATACACTGAACCATCAAAACAAAGTTAATGATTCTCAGACAAATGCTGATTTCGTTTGCTTATGATCTCTGAGTGAGGGGTATTCTTTGAGTATTTTGCCTCTAGCAGTAGCTGTATTTCAGTAGAGGTTCAAACCAAAGGATATGAAACACATTTATCTTTTGGACCCCCAGAAGTGCACCATTCTTGGGAACATATGTCTAATATGAAATATCTGGTTTTCACTCAACTCTACTACACCCACTGAAACCAGAAAAACACTTGAAATTTATGTCATGAAAGTAGAAGATGTTCTAGAGAAAGCAGCAATGTCAGCTGCAAGTACGTACACCTTTTTTTAAAAAAGGTGAGGATGCCACAGAGAGAAAAGCAGTCTTGAAGCAATTCTAGAAATATCATGACTTGCGATAATTCTATCCCAGGCATTACTAAAATTCTAGGCAATTCATATAAAATTCTGAATGAATTACTTGTGGCAAATTGCTTTTATAGATGATGCTGTCACTGTTTCTGTAAAGACAGCATATGTAAAACCCAGTCATGACCTTGTCACGCAAACAAGAAGATGATCTTTGTTCTACCCAAACATTTTTACAGGTGGACTACAGAAAATACTGTCTCTTTTTAATACAGTAAGCTTATTTTAAGTAATATGCATTTTTACAAATATTGTTGAGATTTCCCAAAACAAGAATTTTTTTAAATTTAGTGTTTCACCATCCTCTTGTAGCTCACTCTTCATGCACTGTGTGGAAAGAACATTTCCTTTTGAGTTAGTTTCTGCAGTGATTTTTGAAGCTCGTTCAGTAAGGAATTGTCTGTTGGTGTGATGAGAATTTAAGAGATTTTATAAATTAATGCTTTATATGTTAGTATCAATAACTCCTTCCATCTGTCCAAAATATTCACACACTTGAGCAGCCATAGATCATCATCTGAGTATTTCTAAACTTCTGTAATCTGAGAAATTTTCATATTCAGATGTAGGTTTTTATATTTAGAAAGGTTAATAAAGCCCAAGGTAAAATCTTAATCTGGATTTAAAATGCATTAGAAGTATTTGTCCTCTCCCTACACTGTTTACACCACAATGATTTCTTATATTTTCTTTCTTAAGGCCTTAACTTATCTGGCTGTTACTAGTACCAGCGCTTGTCATCAGAATTCATCTTTGTCTCTGCTAAGTTCAGAAGGATAAATTAGACTTTATTGGACATATTTTACTATGAATTGGACAGACACAAGAAAGAGTCTAAGACTCTAAAGATTTGTTTATGTTTTCTAAGTAAATTGTGATGATATTCTGTGTGTCATTTTTCTATACAGCTTCTGAACACAGATGATGCTAAAGAGTAGAACAAAAGGAAGTGGTAAATTACAGGCAATTAATGCCATTCATTTTATTCATGAGCAACATTCTTTGATCAAATTTCTTTACCGTGAGTCCAAAAAAAAAAAGGATATTGCAAGCCTTATTTGACAGTAATTGAACATATTCCAGAATTGGTATGTTTTGTAGAAATCATTAAGTAGTTAATCTGTGTATTTGTGAAAGATGTGTTCTGCAGTGCTTATGGTTAAATCTAGTAAAATTAGCAAGATTAATGTATGTTCATTTTTATTGAGAGATGAGACTTGGCCATGAGTTTTGTGTAGCCCAAATGTGTTTGATCCTAGCCTTATAGTGTCCATAATGTCTGTAGCTTCACAAGGGAGACAAGTTTCCCTGTCTGCATTGGGAATTTGATGATATGTGGCTTGACAGAGGTAAAGATTTTTTTGCAGCTTCTAACACAGAGAAGCTTTTTGCTCACTTTAGGGATGCATGTATACCTTTACATGTAAATCTGCAGTTAACAAAAAATTCCAGAAAATCTGCTTGTACTCTGATGCGATGATTGGCCATAGGATTCTTGTCCGCACACAGTAAAATAGTTAGGGTAGTCCTCATGGGGAAAGTGAGGGTAGGAAGAGATGCAAGAGGTCCAAGCCAAACCAATTCAGACTGTCCACCCATTCAGCTGAATCAGCTGATGCTGTGGCAGAGAAAAGTACCTACGTTACTCTCATCCCAACTCTGTTACGGAAGTTCAAAAACTGTCTATTCTTCAACTGTCTGATTGTATTTTAAAACATAAGGAGTTTGGAATGGAAATACAGGAAAAATACTATAATTGTTTACATAAAATAAAACAAAGCTTTTTTGGAGTCATGCATTTTTAGTACAAATAGTTTTGCATGTCAGCCATGTCGTATAAAGTGTTGTTTCCTTTATACTGTTGAACCTTCCTCCCAGCAAGCATTTTGTAAAATATTTGAATAGAAAATAAGCATGAAAAGAGTTTAAATCAATTCCTTTTTACAATTTAAAGTAATTAAGTACTTTAAATATTCAAACACCTTTGTAATCTTTTTCACCTCTTAATATCTTTAACTTGTCATATGTAGATATGTTTAATGTAATTTCATAGTATATTCCTAAAAATGTAATCTAGGTAGGATATTTTACAACATTGTAGCCTTTGAAAATCTTTAATGTAGTTTTGAATCTCATTTCTGTATTTCCTGCACGTTTTCCAACACCGGACATCAACTTCTTCAGTATTGCAAAATGACTGATTTGGGTCAGAATTGCTGTAAAGTACAAATGATGTCAAAAGAATGAAAAAAACCTCATGATCTGATTTTTGCTAAGCAGTAACTGTATGTATAGCAATTAAAATATTGTTACAGAACTCTGTGGTGTGCAGCTTGCGTAGAATAACTGAAACTTCCTGCAACCTTGTGCCTTATTTGCCAGATTCCAAAAGATCGACTTAATTTGTGTAGGATGAGAAACATTGCTGTTTGCCAGCCTGTTGTTATTCAGTGCTTTGTCTTGATCCAAAGGAAACTATTGGACCTATTCTGGAGACCTGTGGTCTCCAAAGTCTCTACAGGCATGTGGGTAAATAAGTGGATAAGAACTACATAATAGAATTACAACAGCTGTGTTAGGTTCTCACTTACATTAATATGTGATCAAACTTGTAAACTGGATATGTTGAGGAAAAATTGAGTTCCATGTGAGATAAGAGCCTGGTTGTCAACTTGTGTATCTCTAAGATATTGTGCTATATTTTACCTCTCAGATTGTTACCGGAGAATGTGGGAATGGACATCCCCTTTGCTGAGGGTGTATTAAGCCCCAGTTCTACAGAAATGAGGCCTGGTAAGAGAAGCTCTTACTCATTATCTTAATTATATCTACTTCCCTTGGCATTTAATTATGCAGTGAGAAGATGTTTCTGTGCTGCTAAGGAATCAGTGTTAAAAAGAAAAAGTGTTAAATTTGCTTTATTTAATTAATTCTGTTCTTCACTTGACAAGTGATAATTGTAGTGTGCCATCTATTTTCTCTTGTGAATTGTTTTCATCCTTCTGTTTAGTTCTTGTGATGTTTAAGCAGTCTTGTTTATCTTGTATTTGACTACAATCTTAGTGAACTGAACGAGCATTAGAATATATTATTTCAAACATAACAGTTTAAAATGCAATGGCAAGTGGCAAAGCTGTACCTAACTTTTGTCTTACTGAAGATTACTTTTGTTTAAGACCAATTATGAGACTCAAAGGTATTTTTATTTTTGTTACTGTATTGAATATCATACCATATAGTTAAGACTAAAGACATAGGATCCTACTTGTAAATCAACACCGCTGGAATGGCAGCAAGTGCATAACAAAACAGATACTTAACAGGAACATTTCACTTGTATGAATTTCTCACTCATTCAGCAATGTGCTGGTTCAAAGCTCAAATGATTTGCTCTTTAAACACTCAAACACTGTGGTTTAGAAGCATGTCTGAAGCTTGTTTTTTGGCTGACTATTATTAAAACATGTAATCTGGGTGCTATGTAATTTAAGAGCCTTCAGCTACATCTGCCATTTCTGTAGATGTTTCTTTTATTTTTTTACACATTAATGTGTGATATTGGTGTTTTATATCAGTTGGCCTTAAATGGCTTGCTGTTACTAAAATTGCTCTGTTCCAGTATATTTGAAGGTGATTCCTAAGTATTTGGGAGATGACTGGTATGCAGAGGAGATAAAGTTTGTTTTTTCTTCTTCTTTTTTCAGAACCTCCCAATTCTCTTGATCTTAATGGCTCCCATCCCAGAAGAATAAAGCTCACAGCTCCAAATATCAATCTCTCTTTGGACCAGAGTGAAGGGTCTGTACTTTCTGATGATAATTTGGATACGCCTGATGAAATTGACATCAATGTTGATGACCTTGACACTCCTGATGAAGCAGATTCTTTTGAATACACTGGACAAGGTAATGTTCTAGTCTATACTTGTAGTATAGATAACACAAAGAAGCATCTCTGTTTCATCCTGTACTGTTTACATGATCAGGCTGATCAGGCTCACATTTGTAACACCATGAGTATGGTTAATGCATTTTAGATTTAATGTAGGGTTTCCAGATGTTTTTATTTTCTGCTATTTTAAATCTTTCTTCCCCCTTGTAAAGCAATGTATTTCTACTTATGCAGACTGCAGAAAGAAATGGTGTAGCTGATCTTCTGATCAAACAAATTAAGAAGAGCTGCTTGGAGACATTCAAACTTCAAAGTCTCTGTCCAGTAGAAATCATAGGACTTGTCTGAAAAGAGTCTTTTCAGGAAAGGAGAGGAAAGAGAAAGGGACTGCTGTCTGGCCTGGAGAACACCAGGTGCTGACTGCACCTTTGATGACCAGCTCTAGGTTACAGTTACACCAGTAGAACTTTGGTATATAATGGTGTACAAAATATATTGGTAGAACTGGAAAATCTTATCCCAAAGTATCTCTTGTCATTATTTCTCTAGATTTTGCTTTGAAGTTTGCCAGAATGTAGTTATTTTATACTGATTAGTAATATTCTGAAGTTCAGGTGCTATGTGTATACTATTCATTTTTCGTAATGATGACTAAATGCCCCAGTCAAGTTTTGCACCCAGCCACCCTGGACAAAAGTTGCACCAAAGAGCTTGCAGTATGTACACAAAGTGGACACAGCTTGGTGTGAGAAGTCTTTTGTTATTCCTGTGTATGGTTGGAAAGCTGAGGTGTGGAAGGTATGCCTGCGTGCTATGATACAGCTAGCTCAGATCATGGAACAAAATAATGCAGTGTTCCACCAAATTAAATATCCCTTCTTATCAGGGCTAGTTGTTTGGTACAGATAAACCTTGAAGTATGTAACTTGTCTTGCTTAGGAAGAGACACAGATTACTCTTCCTTGGCATCTTAACCTTGAGGCAATGATTTCCTCTCATGTTATGTATAAGTGTCTTACACTGTTTTATTTGATTAATTTAACCTCATGATGAATGTAATAAGGTAATAATATTCATTCCTTGCTAGCAGCTGAAGGACTGTATAGGAATTGTATTTACTACTGTAAATACATGAAGATTGTAAGCTATTTGTGGGGAAAAATGAGTGTGACCATTTTACAGTCTACAACAGGGATAAATATTAAAATGGATACATTTAAACTGAATTTTCCCTTGCATTTAAATTCTCTATTGCTAATGAAACTCTCTATTGCTAGTGAGGTCATTATAAATTAAAAAATATATGATCTTTTGAGCATACAAGAACAATTGCATCAGCTTAAGTGATATTGCTAAAGAGGCATTACTGTGTACTCAGTCATGGATAAGCATCTTTAATGTCACTTCTCATTAGAAGGCAGAGTTCCTTATGGGCAGATGCAGAGCATGATGATGAGTTACTAGATGGTTGGAATATTTTGTAGCAAAGGTTAAAACTAACACACATACACACACACAGTAGTGTGTGCTTGCAATTTTAGAATCTTGTGACCATTGTGTGAGAGCAAAAATCTCTGCAATGGAACAGGTTTTTACCTCTAAGCCCTGAAGTAAATAAATTCAGCTCCAGTGATTTTGGTGACAATTGCATTTATGGCAAGCATTTCCCCCCATCTTTTTTTGTTGCTTTCTAAATGTGATGCTTCATTTGATTGCTAGAATTGGACCAATTTCCCCAGATTCCTAAAAGAATAAGAATTCAAGGTGCCTGTGTTTTCTGAGACATTTTTACACTTGTGTCTTAGATTGGTTTTGAAACATACTTACTTGGCAAAGAGCCCTCTACTTAGGTTAGCCAGCAACAAAAATAGAAAAGGAAAAAAATCATACTTTATCAAAATAGGTTGACAATAAAGAAAGGCTATATATTATGTGGATCCGATAGTCACAAGGACAAGTGTAGTCACAAGTTCAAGTGTAGAGTGGTTTATGTGCATGGTAAGTTAGGCTGTGTTATCTCTGTACTTCTATCACTCTGCTGTTGCCAGTACGCAAGTACTCCCATAATATCTCACAGGTCAGTGTTTCTGGAGTGTTGTATCACACCCAGTGAAGTAAATACATTGCTGCTGAGACTGTACAGAACGGTGATTTTTAGCTTGTGACCCTCAGACTAGAGGAGGTCCATTTGAACTGTAAAAAGCAAAATTCTTGTCATGATTCAAGAGTCCTCCCCATCACTAGAAAACTGATGGCTTTGTAAGTCAAAATATACCAAAACCTAAATTTAAAAGAATGCAGTTGTGCTGATTCTTCATCACCAATGTGCAAGAAAATGGGTGAGACTGGAAATACTAAAGTACTTGTCTTAAACTAGTGCCCTGACTTACTTGGGGATTGGTTAGTCATCACGTTCACGTTTATTATTTTGTCACCATGGCGTATACTAATACCTGAAATTGAAACATTCACTTTCACAACCAGCTCATGTTTCTGAGCTGAGCTTTTCATGATTATTACATTAGATGACAAGAAAAATTGCATTTATTGAAAACCATATGTACATAGAGGTGAAGTCCCCCCTCCCCCTTCAAACCAATCTTATTTGGAGTGTAAAAAGTGCTCATTATTTTATCTGCAGATGTTTGTTTCCCTTCTGAATTTCACACTAGTGCATCCTTCTCCGCAACATCAACACTCCAAGCAGTGCAGCATAGCCACTTCTTAGGAGAAGGTGATCTAGTATCATTTCTGCCCTTTGTCAGCTTCAAAAATAATTCATTTGGCTGGTTCCAACATTGTAAGTTTTCTCAGGGCCTTATTCTAGAACACCATTTGCAGTTTCACCAATAAACTTGAGCAGCAACCCCCCCAAAACAGTTTAGTCCGAAAGTTACCTAGCCCAGACTCTTCTCGCTAAAGCTATTCTGCCTGCTGTTCTTCTCTCCCTCAACTGTGCTCTTTCAACCCTCAAAGAACCAGCTGGCTAGACAGTTTTCCTAGGCTATTCTGAAAATCCCCTGTAGCAAATCCTTGTATCTGTTCTGAAAGCATTTGAGCTGTGTAATAGAGTCCTGTTAGTACCATATATCCTTGAAGGAACAGTGAGTCTGTGAGAACTTGTCAAAGTTTGCATAGTTCAATTGCTTGCATGCAGTCTTCATGTTTTTTCCCCGTGGTATCTTACAAGATTAATTTTGTACAAAATTGCATTAAAATATTTAGGTTCATTTTTTAAAATCTATTTTATAAGGTCGTTGCCAACATCATTGAATATGTTCTATTTCAAAAGCAAATGCCAAGTATATTATTAAATATTATAAGCATTGTACCCTGAGGACACATGAATACCTACCTCAGTTGCACAGTATATAATCTACTGAACAGCAGTTGTTAAACTGATTTGAATTACTGTACTTGAAAAAAGAGCTACCTTTTGCAGTCTATTCTTCACAACCTTCTATCTCCTCCAACTTCCCTTTATCTGCAGTTCCTAAGGAAAAAAGGCTTATGTGGTTCTGTCATGTACTCGTGTATATGCATGTTGGCCTGTCTGTTCCTTCCATCCTTATTTCCACCATTAATACATCTTGACATTGGTGCATTTTTAACTCATTGGCTGGTTTCTGTCAAATTTGACAATGAGGTAGGAGCTGAAATATAAGTTCGTTCTTGTGTGTTTCTTGCAGATAGGCATTAGGAAAAGAAGAAAATTAGTGATAAGTTCAGCTCTTGTTACACATCAGAGAATTCACCTTGGAGAAAGGGACTTTCCATCGGAATTTACCTCTTATTAGGAGCAGAGAATACAACCACAAGACAGGTGGCAGTGAAAACCAGACCTCATTAGTCCTCCTGTCACAGAACCACTTGTTTCCTCTCCTGTTTTCTCTTCCCCATTCCTGTTTTCTATTTGCTACTGTTCTATGAGACTTGCAGGCATTTTCTGAGATTGTGTCAGAGATAGTTGAATGTTTTTCCTTGTTCAGGCATGGCTGTTGCTTGAAGGTGTTTTTGACCTTGATATCTGAACCAAAAAGCAAGTGTGTGCTCAACCTAATACATATTAAAAAAAAAATAAAATTCAAAGCATGCTTTTTTGTTCTAACGAACTTGATATTCATGAGAAATTCATTGGAAATACTGGTAACTTTTGGCATTGAAATCAGTTCTACAAATTAATAATCAGTGCATATATGTGTGTATGTACATGTAGGCTATGTGTGTGTATATGTGTAATACATATGCAATATACATATCTGTTCCTGGTTTCATACAGATGAATAATTTAGTTTGTATGATAAATTTGTGTGTTTTATTGATCATATACCTCTGTTCATGCAAGTAGTTCAAGAAGCAGCATTAATCAGAGCAGAGGAATCCAGGGATAAAGCAATATGTAGGAGTACTTGAGGACTTCTACAAACATATTGTGTTCTTTACTTCTTTCGCTAATTGAAATCTTTTCTTTCATTTATTCCCAACTCTTCTTACAGCTCTCTTTGGTATTTTTAACTAACACACCTGATCTACTTTTTATGTATGCCATGCACATGTATGTATGCCATGCACGCACACGTGTTACCTCATTTATTGACTGTTACATGATCAAATTCTGCTCTTATTTATATCCTTGCAGATCCTGAGTAATGCTGTAAAAGAAAAATTGATTTTACTGGTTGTTTCAAATATATATATATAATAGAGAAAATGTGTAGGAACTTTACAATCAAGACATAATAAAAATACGTGAACTTAACCACAAGGCAAGGGTGCTCCAGCAGGAATTATAGTACAAATGATGAGAAAAAAAGTTCACAAAAAGAGCAGTATGTTGTATTCAATAACTAAAAAAGAAAATGAAGTAATTCTGGCTATGGACAGATTCAGTCTTCATGTCGCTTTTTATGTAACCAGCCATTAAGTTTAACAAAGTAGCATGCAGTAAAACATGTTGTAACTGCTGTCTTATCTATGTGCAATGAAAACGTAGGTTTTGTTAATGACTTTACAGCTTTTCCAAAGGTAAGAGTGTCCAGCAGAGAGCCTGTACTATGAGACTTCATAATCTCTTAAGAGCCATGCAGTTTATTGATTGTGGTCACTGGTGTTGTGGACTGCCTGTACCTGCTCCCTCATGTGTGCTGGTGTGAACAGCCAAATTGCTTGGATGCTCTGTACTTTGTACCTGGAAAGGAACAACTGGAAGGCCCAGAGGGAGGTGAATGATATGTTTAAGTTATCCAAGGTATGTTTAAGCATACCCCATTGCTGGAACAGATGAACCTGCATGTTCTTCACATTTGCTGGTACTAGCTGTGAAGAGATTGGAGAAGAGAAGTTGGAGGAGGGAGGAAGCAGTTGAAAAGCTGTAGCTCTTGGGTAATTTCTCACTAGACAATAAGGATCATTTGGTTCACTTTTAGCTTCGTATTTTGCATTTTAGTGTGGTTACCATACCAGCAGCACAAAGGTTTTTAAAGAGCTGCAATGCAGTAGCCAATCAGTTTTACTGACTTGATGAGTCTTGTGTGATTACCTGCAAAATGCAAAAATCCTTGGGCAGTATTCTGTATGGTCATGTTTGCTGCTGTTGTTATTACATTCATAATGATAAAAAGTTATTAAAAAAAAAAAAGAGAGAGACTTCTCATTTCATGATCAAATTCTGCTTTTATTTGTAACAGTGCAGATCCAGAATATTACTCTAAAAAGTCACTTGATTTCAGTTATCTACTTAAAATGTATTTAACAGAGAATATAGAAAGCCTTTGCATGAAGATGTAATATATGCAATTTTATTTTTCAGAACACCAGACAGCCGTTAAGGATGCTTCCCTGGAGGAGTCTGAATCAATTCCAGAATACACTGCTGAGGAGGAGCGAGAGGACAACAGGTTATGGAGAACAGTGGTTATTGGAGAACAAGAGCAAAGGATTGATATGAAAGTCATTGAACCTTACAAAAAGGTCATTTCGCATGGAGGTAGGAAAGCCCTGAGTACATTTTTTAGATTGAAGTGAAAAATCATGCTTTATTAAGCATGCTAGCAGGGAGAAAGAGAGTTTGTTTTTCAGCCATGCCTGTAAGCAATGAGTTGACTGACTCCCTCACATTACAGAAGCATTATAGTGTCTTAGAGCCCATATTCATGCTTATTAGGAAGAGAATGTCATGATAGAAGGAATTACAAGCTTCCTATATAAGAGTACCAATAAACAACTGGCATAGCCCTAATCTGAGCCATGCTGTTTTCAGCTTGGTCATAGGATGCTGATTCAAAAAATATTTTGAGCAGATACTGCCAGCTGGTGCTCTTAAGAAGCCTTCAAAAGAATAGAAGCCAAAGTCATCTGCTGGAAGCCTCCCAGAAGAGTATTTTCAGATAAACAATGCTTGCCCTGGCATCAGGACAAGTCTTTCCTGTTTTGTTAGGAGATCAGCCAGTGTCAGAGGTATAATCTGTACTTCTGTAGTAGCTTCTGTACTCACAGAAGTGGTGGCTGACATGGAAGGGCTTTGTAACCTTCACAGATGGACCATTCCTCTAAATTCAGTGCAGTGCTAAATTATTTTTGGAAGAGAAGGAAGGCCTTAATTTGAACTCACTTACTCTGGTATGGTCTCTAATTACACCAGTGAAGCAAATTGAGTTCATCCAAAGTAAAACTGTAGAAGAAAGATCAGAATGAATCAACCCTGTTTTCAATTCAGGGTGGCAATGAGTAATGCATACTTTAAATACAACACATTTTCGGCAGCAACAAATAAACTGAGATACATGTGTTAGTAATGATCTGGTAATTGTAGGCTAAAACTTCCTTTGAGCAAGAAAAAATCCTTTTATTCTATAGGAAAAAGTTCTTAAAAACTCCCTGCTCTAGATTACGGCAAAAACTTCCTGCACAAGGAAGTATGGTGTTCTGTGATGTGTGCTGCACATGGGTGCACAGATCCAAACAGGAGGAGTGTCTAAAGAAAAAATGTACTTTTCCTTGAGGCTTCCATTCCATGCTCCTGCGATTAAGCTGCCTAAGTTATTTTCTGTCATTTATAATTGTCAGCAGGTAGAATTTCACCAGCAGCTATTTTATATTCTTTCATGTAATTTGTTAACAATTATCAAATAGCATATCAAAGATAACATTTATTTTAAAGTAGGAAAATGGCCTCATATGCTTTTTATATTGTGTCCTTAGCTCATCTCTTAGCTCTCTTAGCTCTCTAATTTCCTCAGAGAATGCGTAGTTCAGTTATTACTAAGACATATATAAATTAATTCAAATGGGTAAATATCACCAAAGATATTGAGAGAAGAAAATAAAAACATTTAAGTGTCTTTTCCCTGGTAAATTCTTCTTTGGATTCTGGGAGGCTTTATTCGCCAAGCGTGACTCTTAAGTAGGGACAAGTTGCTCTAATCCTGCAAAAACTTAGGCGGGTAACTTAGCGTCTGAGGTAAGACTTGTGAGTTTATATGAACTTTCTTTTGACGTAGTGTTGTTGATCCATAACATAATTAAAACAGTCGTTTCTACTATATTTTGAGTGTTGGATCTTTATCTGGTAAAAACCAGTTTTGTTGCAAATGAGTTAACTAAATTATGCTTAATTATATCACCTGTGGATGTAATCCTCAAATTTTCTATGCGCTAAAAGCACCTGAACACAAGCCTACAGATGTTCAGGGTCCAGCTTTTATAAAAAATGAATAGCAGGAAGTCTTAGTGGATGGAGAAGTAGCCCTTAATCAAGCATTGCTTGGCTATTGAAAGAGGACCAGTTACAGTGCCAACTTCAGGACTCTCTGATGGTAACGGTAAGAACATAAGAATCCATGGGAGTGTAGGTCACTCAGTTTGGTCCTCAGTGTGAAATAATCAGGATTCAAATTTAGGTCTTCATGACTGATAAGCAAGTACTGTAAATCCTCTATTCACCATTCAGACTTCCTTGACTGGTTTCTTACACTATCACTGCTGTCCATGACTGCAATTCATTTGAGCAGTTGTAATGGAAAGAAAGGCTTAATTTCAGTGAAAATGTGTCTGTAATGAGGAACACCACAAGAAGTGTGAATTATAATGATTTAATGTTTACATTCAACTCTACGGTTTATCCTCTTCTTGAATGAAATAATTAAATTAGGCTGTTGAACCTGTCAAATTACCAAAACATAAATTGGCTGAGCCCGTAGTTTATGACAGTTGCCCTTCCCAAAAGGGGCAATATCTCACTCAGCACTCTTTTTGGAAATGATAGCCTTTTTATTTGGAGTAATGAATCTGTAGTAATTCCATTCTGCACACTTTCTGCTTCCCAAGGTAATGCATGCTAAGATATAGAGGGATATGTTTAACACCACTGTTGAGAACATTTGTATTAACTTGCTATTTTTTCAGCGTGCCTGATTTTTATTTGTCTGACATCTTTTTTTGTTAGATAGGAAAGTTCAATAAGTTCCTGGGCAAAATCTTACAAAGAATTGCTCAAATTTGACATAAAGGACATTAGATTACCTTTGCCTTCAAATGACAGTTGGTCAGTAGCTTAGCCATTGTAAAAGAAACAGTGTGAAACATAACAGTATATTCCAGGCCTCCCCTGGTTACACTGGAAAATTTTCCTGAAATTTAGCCATGTCAAAGGGAAAGAGGACTGGATTAAATTCTGTGTTTATGAAGTGGCAGAGCTCTTCATTGCAGTTGTGGATATTTAATCATTTTGATGTATAGACCATGGGAAAACTTTGGAGAGCTTGAACAGTTGTTACAGAATGATTGCTAGGCCTGTTCTATATGACGGTCCCTTTGGCTATACTTTAGTATTTTTGGAGCATTTTAGAGGGCCAGGAATCTTTCCTATTACCTCAAGATTAAGCACAGATTTTGCCTAAAATAAGTTACTCAGTCAGATCTGCTGTCCCTTGATGATTCAATGATCTACTGAACATTATTTCCTGCTTAATAGTAGGTAATGTTTAATTCAGAATCTAGGTGATAGCTACAAAATAGAAAAGAGGAGAGTAGATATAGCTTGACAGTCCAGGTGTGAGATTTCCTTCCACATATGTCAATGGAGAAATTTCTCAGTGATCTGTCTCTTTGTGTAGACTGACTGAGAATTTAGGCAAATGACTGTTACTAGCTTCTAGTGATGATTTAAAAAGCACCTCTCCCTTGGGTGAACATTCCTTGTCTACAAGCAAGTGTACAAAAAAGTGGTTTAAACTGATCTATGTCTTTTTCTTGTGTGTGCTGTTAGAGAGGTGGCAGCTGCACGTAATCTTTTTTCTTTACAACTGCAAACTGGTTTGTGTAGTTTTGTGGACACACCTGCCACAATGTGCTCCTGCTGCCAAACTCCTGAGCCAGTTGGAAGGACTGCCTTCTGACAGCATAGTGATAGTTGTCCTGAAAATCTCTTAAGGATTTATACTTAAAAATTGATATAAGGAAGGAAGTCCCCTCCCTATTTGAAAAGCAGAGGAAAAAACTACTGCCTTATTCCCTAATGATTCAGCTCAGCAATTAGTTTGGATGGGCTAGGTGAACTGACAACTGTCTCTCTGGAAATGTGCAGGTCTAACCGATAAGACGGAGTATATCAGTGGTGAGTGTGGGAGGTGGGGTTGTTTTCTCCTTGTTTCTTTTGGGAAGACTGGTGTATTCCTTCATGTCACACTCTTAGAGGGTGAAGGGGCTGAAAATAGGACTGGAGTTTCTTCCCCCATCCCCACATACATTCCTGCTAGAGAATGCAATGCCACTCTTTGAATGTAACTATGAGATCTTCTCTGGGATACCAGAGTCAATCAGCCATACCTATATCTCTGCCTAGACTATCCTTGTTAGCTGTTCCTAATGTGCATTGAAGCTCTCCCACACCATGCTGTTACGTGGCTTAACCTGGTTATATTCACATTGCTGTTTGGCTTGAATTCAGGCCCTAGTCCTTTGCTCTTCTGCCTGTCTCTGTCCTCCAACAGGATAGGTTGCAAGGCTGAAGCATGGGATTGCAGAAGACAGAGCACGTATGCTGGACAGCTGTTGTACAGTGGCTTCCCTCTAGCTCTGGAAGCCTATCTGTAGATTAACTGGTTTCTGGCCTCTGAGAGCCACTGAACAGTACTGGAAAGACAGGAGATGCCAGCATCATGGGAGGGATGGAGTTAAAGCTAAGGATATAGCCTCCTGCAGTGTCCAAATTATTCTGTAGTGGGTGAGGCCTGTGCTAGCATTCTTAATTTGATGTTGGCAAAATAAATATGTACCATCAGCTTATCTAGTGCATTATACTTAGTCAAATCTGCCAAATCAAATTCAGGAAGAAAAAAGCTCAATATCATCTTTCAGCAGGCTGCTTTGCCAAGACTTGATTTGAAGCAATATGGCCCAAGGCAGGAGGCTTACTTCTGACATGCAAATTTTTCTCTCTGAGGCTTATCCTTTTTTATGGCTGCTCTTTGTAAAAAGGGAAGCAGTGACGTTTTATGTCCTTGTAGGAACAGCTGAGAGCCCTGAATGAAGAGCCTCTGTTCTTTCCCCTTTTGACTGGGATTGTGTTGAGATTACTTAACAGTGCCTCTCCTTAGCATGAAATACTTCACGGACAGGTGTATTGAGGCACTTTGCCAGGGATTCTGGAGTCTTTAAAAAAAGATTTCTTCAAAGCCATAAAGATAAAGGGGATTAAAATATAAGGAGAGACTTGCTTAACATAAACATCTTCTACTTCTTATTTCAGCTAGCTAAGACTCAGCTTAGGTGCTGAGTGAGAAAGGAGAAACTTCATCAAGGTTAGGTTCTCCCAGTCTTCTGTCTTTCAGGTCTTCATCCAAGCATATCCAACCTCTATCACTGTGCATCACTAGTGCTCTTTCAATGCAACCATTTCTACAGCATCTTTACAAATTACCTCATGATTACATGTATCTTTTAAATGAATCCCAGGCCTTCAATTGTAATGCAGGAATATTTCATATTTATTAGTAGTACCACAGAAGCCCATAGGGATTGTAAAAGATTATGGAAAAGGCTGATCAGTATTAATACATCATAAATTTTTCTTATTTTCCCTTTCTGTTACATGTACCAAACAACTGTGCTGGGCTCTAGCAGCTTTGAGGCTTTACAGCTGTTTTGGGGCCCTGCTGGAGCCCAGAGAAGGCCAGCACTGGGCAACTGGAGTGTCCAGGCTAACAAGTATTTTCCACAAAGCTTGCAGCAAAGGATTTAACTGATCCCCAGGAGCTTTTAAAGCATAGTGGGGTGCAGTCATAGCTGTGATATCATGAGGCCTTTGGAGCTGCACAGACAAACTAAAATTGGATGGTGAGACTTTGGAAATCCTCATTCAAAAGATGCTGGAAAACAAGTGTAGGATATTTTCTTCAGCCATTTATTCTTCAGGCTAGGGGGAACATTCAGCACATGATTACAATAGAGATGTAGTGAACCAGGGCTTCATGTAAGATCGTGTTATTAACAAAGCAGAGTGAGTTTTCTCACTGGCTTCTATAAAAAGTTTATTCATGGTAGTGCTAAGCATGTTTTCCAGGAATTCAGCATAACAGACTGTCCTACTTCCTTATCACTTGATGATAGTTCATTCGTTTTCTGTCTTCTTCAGTATTGACATATACACTGTATTCCAGGACTCTGAGATTTCTTTTTAAATTTATCTTGTTTAGAGCCTTTGACAAAGATAAAAATGCCTTTTTGTTTGTTCCACAGGATACTATGGTGATGGTCTGAATGCTATCATTGTGTTTGCTGCATGCTTCTTGCCAGACAGCAGTCGAACTGATTACAACTATGTCATGGAAAATCTTTTCCTGTGAGTGATATGTAGCAATGTGACAGTCTTTTGAGTTAGTACTCATAATTATATAGTGAGAGAGAACCTGTCTTTAATTAAGAGGTAATTTGGGTCATTAGAAGGGGAGTGATCTGAATGACAAGCAAACTAGCAATTTTAGGTAAACTGCTCAGTGGAGTATTATTTAGGAATTCTTTACCTGCTTGCCCCCCAAAATTAAGGTGTATTTGTCAGGACCAAATCTGATTATAATAATTCCCTACATGACAAGAGATATAGTATATGCACCTTCTTGGACCTACAATGACTGCACTGTTTCACCAGTGATTTCCAGCACTTGCTGAGAACAGTCAGCAGGAACCTAGATCACCAGATTGTTTTTCACTGTCATTGTGTGTTATATATTACTGTGATTTATCACTGTGTATTATATTTTGAATATATGCCATCGTTGTTCTAGGAATTACAGGGCATTTGCTGACACTTGTTTTAAAAATACAGGATAAATGACAATTGCTGATACAAACAGTTCAAAGTACTTTTCTTGACTTCAGCTGCTCCCAAATCAGTTACTAAAAATGGCAGAGACCTGTTGGGCTGGACACAAATTTTGCCAAGTAAACCCAAATTTATCACAGCTTTTAACAAGCAAAATTACTCCTGATAGCAACCTAGCTCAGCAGCCAAAAATTGTGAAGGCAGCAACTCCCCTGAACAGCCTGAAGCTAGTTCCAATTACAGCTGTTGAAAAATCAATCATTCCAGGGCTGTATATGCTAAAACCCAATAAGTCAGTCTCAAAGCTACTGGAGGCCTTCACCATTTGCTGCTTACAAGGTGCCAGACCTCGCTGGAAGAGCACAGGTCCAGGCCCCACAAAGTTCCAGCCCATAAAGATGTGTGTGGAGGTAGCCAAAGCCCTCAACGTTGTATCTACGTGTGAAAAACATTCTGTTCCAGGTCAGACCAACTGCTAGCATTTGTTTGGTAAAGAGGTCTCTAAATCCCCCATGTCATCTACAGTACCAGATTTACACAATGGCCAGTGATTTAGAAGGGAAGAATTCCTACAGTAGTTTTAACCTGCTAACTAGAAAACAAATCTCCCAATAACTGTGACTGACATTAAACAGTTATTCTTTGACTTCACTGAAGACCCCTTTTGAAAGATAGCATTGCAGGTAAATGGACTTCACAGAGGAAGCCTTTTCAAGCTTTAAGAGGCTTTTCCGCTTCCCTAAAGGATATTGTCAAAGTATATTTTACATCCCACTGTCTCTGTTGGGGTGATGTAACAGAGAGTTTACTTTGGCTGTGCACCTTCAGCTTATTTTGAGACTTAGAGATTCATAATTCTCTCTTGCACAACAAGAACCAGAAAAGAAAATGTCAGATTGTTCCTTTCTTTTATGTGTAAGCCTATTAATTGCTTTGAAATAGAGGGAGCTTGTTAATTTACAACATAGCCAATAACTGATACATATATTTTAATGTATGTGAGCTCTTTACTATTAAGTCATATAGGAGTATGGAGACTTGCAAATCATTAAATCTCTTCCCATTTTTTGTATAGGTTGTTTCCCTTAGATAGTCCTGCAACTGCAATGTACAAGTCCCCTCTAGTTTGTAATTAACGACTGTCCTCAATTGTTCGTGTATTCTGCAGTTTCATTGCCCTCTGGATTCCCTTCACATTCTAGGTACCTTGTTCCTATCTGTTACTTTGACTAATCCTGTAAAATTGTCTTTAAGTGAGCCAAAACTCAGTCTCTGAGACAGCATCTTCTAAAGCACTTCTTTTGGATGCTGCAGGTTCACACAGAAAATTCTGCTGTGTCATTTGTGATTACCTGATACAGTCTAGAAATTAAAAGTTTCTTAAAGAATCACAACTCAGAAATACTACACTTTGAAATTCAAAAACAGTGTTTTTGCTTTCAGATTAAGTGAATTATTCTAATCAATGAGAAAAATTCTTAACATCTCAAATAATAAAATTATTTCTCAAATAAAGAACTTGCTAGCATGAAATAGGTAGGGTTTGCAAGAGAGCTTGCCATCCCTCTGCACCTGCAGAGAGATCTAGACTGTGCAGTGACTCCAGATTGAACCCAGCAAATGCAGGACCTGCTGCCCATTGCTGCTGGCTTCATTTCCTGTGGAGCAGCCAGCATCTTGGCTGTACAAGCCCACACTTCCATATCTCACTGATGGACAGGAGTATCCATCCCACAAATGTGGGGCAAAAGTAGGCAACGTGTAAGTGGAAGGTGAGAAGGAGAGTAGTGAAAAGCATTGAGTGAGTAGTGATTCAGAAGGAATTCATCAAATGGAACTACTCAATTAGTTGCTACCTACTTTCTGTCTGTTTAAAATAACATTCCCTGTGTTGGGAATTTGGTTTCCTACTCTTGTTTTAAAGAAACTGCGTTTTGACGAATTTAAGGGTCAGATTAGATCCTGAGTTATTTGCATACACCTGTGCAAGGGGCTATTTTGTGCAGGGTTAGAGCTGCCTTTTGTAATGAGAACTCTCAAGCATTCAGTTTTCTGAGGTGAAACTCAGTGATGTTTCACTGCAGTTTTGGGGCTGGACAGGGAGAGAGCAATTTGCATGTTGTTATGATAAATTCCTCCCCAGTTAGGTGGGGACTAGTGAAACTGGACAGAGCATCTGCTTATATAGTCCCAAACGGAAATTTAAAGCTACCCTTTCATTTGACTGAACACCCTGCTCTCCTAGGTGACATGGATGTTGCCCTGGGAATGCTGGTCTGTCTGAATACTCATTGTAGAGCTGAGGAATTTGATGAGTGTTTGGAGGTTGTGCTCACAAAATGAAGTGATGCCATGGAGTTGGCATTCCCTCAGAAGGCAGACTGATGGATAGCTTCTATTAGCTTTGAGATTCAAAAGGTTTGTAGTTGGCAGTCACAGACTCAGTAACGGTGATCTGAGGATCACAAGAATTATAGACATTTCTTTTTCAGACCCTTACTGTTTTTGCTTTGAACAAACATAATGATTAATACTGATGAGAATTTTCTCAGTGGTTATATCTCAGAAGTTCTGGGAGCTTCACATGGTCCTGTCATGCTTTCCCTTGTAAAATTTTTTGATTTAATGTGATTATAATGGGAAAAAGCCACCTGTGAGGTTGGAAGACTTATTATGAAACTGTATCTGTGGAAGGAAGCCACATTCTCTGAAGATAAGATTATGGTTTGCTAGTTATAATTCTATGGGAAGCATGGGGAACAGTTGTAAATGTCTGCTTTCAGTTTAAACGAAAAGAAAGCATTGCCTTGTTGTAGATTCCTTGGTCTGCATTGATGTATGCCTAGTGGACTGGTCTTGATTAGGCTTAAATGGATAATGTAAAAAATGTGCTCACTTACTTCTGTTCTTTTTTCAGATATGTAATAAGTACCTTAGAACTGATGGTAGCCGAAGACTATATGATTGTCTACTTGAATGGAGCAACGCCAAGAAGGAGGATGCCAGGACTTGGTTGGATGAAGAAATGTTACCAAATGATTGATCGGCGGTGAGCAGTATTTTCCTTTCTGATCCACAGCCATTATTTTAAACTCTGTCAACTTCTGTTGCTCCCCTGTATGACAGTGTTCACTGTATATGATCTTTCTGCATGTTTTGTATTTTCTTTAATGAAATGTGTTTCTTTTTTACTTAGATTAAGGAAGAACTTGAAATCATTTATAATTGTCCATCCATCATGGTTTATCAGGACAATTCTGGCTGTGACACGACCTTTTATAAGGTATGCAGTGAATATTGTTATTTTCTTTGTCCCTAAAGATACTGAAGCTCCTAAATAATCAAACATGGCTGTTGATGTCCCGCTGCAAGGTACTCATTTTACATTTCATGTTGGAATTTTGACAGCTGAAGTTGACTTCCGCTCTCCTGATTGGAAAAAAAGTTGAATGGTGAATAAAGGGAGTAAACAGTGCCTACATTGCAAGCATGATATCGTATGCCCATATGTGCATGCAGAACTGGAAATTTATTCCTTTAAAATTGTCTTTGTTTATTCTGAGCTCAACTAAGATGCATGTGGGAAGGGAGTCTGGACAAATCACCTTATTAAAAAAATTGTGGCTACAGGACAAGAGTAAGCTACAATTCTGGTTAAAAAATAAAAATAAAAATGCTGCTTAGCCAAGACTTCCAGCACCCTGAGCTGTTTGAAGGCGTAGGAGGCCAGCTTCCAGAAAAATTTTTCTGCCACCAAAAATAATTCTTTGATCAGTAAAAAAGCAATGAAATGTTTTAGACACTGAAGAACTTGCAGATTATTGAAGAAGATGGACAAGTATGCAATTGGAATCCTGCAATCAGAGAGAGTAGACTGACAGGTGTGAAAAAGAGTTGCTTCAAGCAAGAGAAGATGCATCCCATCTACACAGGTTACACAGAGAATAATGTGCATCATGACAGACCGCAGAGAAATCTGCCACCAGACTACAGACGAGAATGCTGAAGGTGTCAGTCGTAGAGTGCTCTGTCCTGGCAGGGGAATCTGGGCATGGGAAAACAAGTGAGTTCTCCCATCACTGCCAAAGTGTGACAGGCAGAATATCATAACAAGCTTACTCTTTCTGATACAGTGACTTAATACCAAGCAGAAAGGGAGAACTAAGAAAAATATTATAACAGGGTTGCCGTAGTTAAAATTAGCAATAGTAGTCATGGGAGATTGATTCAGTTGCCTTTGGTGTCTGAGAGAATTCTGGTGGCACCCTGTTTCCTCCAAGAGAAAAGGTGGGCAGTAAAATTAAAATAAAATCAAAGATTCAACACCTGTATCAGTTCATGAATCATTTATTCTAGATGGCCATACTGAATAGCAGTGACCACAGGCATTGCATTGCCAAACTGGGGAAGAAGTATTATAAACCGAGTTCGGTGAGGAGAATGAACAGTACAAAACTTGAGACAATAGGACCAATTAAAAATTTCCTTTCAGCCGAGAAGTAGATTGAGTCCCTGTCGGAAGTTTAAAAAAAAAAAAAAAAAGTACAAATGGGAGCTGTAAAAAGATGGGCAGTACATGTGGCCAGTGTGACTTAGGCTGAAGAAGAGTTGAGGGTGGGAGGTATTTGAACCCTCACTGAGGACAGAAGAGCTGTATGAGAAAACTGAATAAAAAGCCCAGGAAGGCAAAAAAAAAAAAAAAAGATTGGTTGCAAAGATAGAAAAAAAAAGGCTGGATTCAGGTCCTAGATATCATTTATGGATCAGTTATTCACAGCAGAGATCATTTTAGCTGTGTTAGGCAGGAAATTAGATTTTTAATAAAACAAGTGTCTGTGAAAGATTTTCAGCATTTGATGGAAATACTGAAGCAGTAGAACGTTCAATACAAGTGGCAGCATGCCTTGCCTAATATCAGAAAGAAAGAACGACTTCTTATTTTAGGCACATATTTGGGATGCCAATACACAGACTTCCACATGAAGCAGTTAGGTAGAAATCAGTCACTGTGGTGGAATTAGTGGACCCAGGAGAAACCCCAAGTGGAAAAACAACCTTTAAACAATTTTATTTTTTGTGTTTTTTTTCAGTTGTTAGATGTTTCCAGGTCAGGCTGCTGCTTGCCAAGTTGCTTCAGCTGGCAGATCAGATGATCTAGGCTGTGATTAACATTTCTAATAAAATGCTAAGAATTATCTATAAGTTATCATGGCTTTGATCAGACAATTATGAGTGATTCATGCATCTTAAAACCTGAGATTAGCATGTGGCAACTGTGTGCTCCAATGATGCTCATCTGTTAGAAATGCAAAGTAAAATTAATGAACTCAAACAACTATTTACAATACCTTGATGGATTCCTGTTTTAGTTGTCTTACTTTATTTGATAAAGAAGATAAATGTGGTAAGGCAAGAGGTAGTAACTTTTAGATAAGAGCTATTTTAGATGCTTTTTGTTGTCTGATCATACCCCTGAATCAGTGGTAAATAGGAACAATATGTTCTGTTTTTCATGGCCTAGACTTAAGAACATTCATTCTCAATATGCATTCATCACTGTTACTGATGTTCAAAGACTGTCTAAATATGATCAGACCTGGATTTGGAAAATTGGTTTGAGTCAAATGAAAAAGATACATTCCTCATTGACTGTTACATATCAATAAATCAGATTAAGTAAATGAATAGTCTTGATTTTTTAAAATGTATTTTCTGAACGGTTTAGGTTTTTCTGTATGATCATTTCTCAAACGTAATAAATGATCATATAGCACAGATTGAACTAAGCAAGGAAAATATTTCCTCATAATAAGGCCCTACACTAAGAATAAATATGCACATACCCAGTCAGATCTGTACGCATCCAAATAAAAGTGGAAGTTCAGCTGTATTCTGTTTGGTTGGGAGTCATAGTCAAATCTAAATGCTAATTCATCATGGTCAGCTGAAGTGAATGCTTCCCATCTTTTTTTTTTGGTGTAAGTATGCTGCAGGGGATTTGGTTCTTTTTAGAATTTTAATACATCTTCTTCAAACTGTAAAACTAATTGCATTGCCTAATATGTAGGCATTACAATTTATAATGCTGTCCTAAATATTGTGATGCCACCTGGCCAAAGAACAGCAAAAGGTCTAGACCTGATTCCAGCCTCACTAGAACACAGATATGTTAATGATCATCGGAACTATATAACTCTTATATAGTTATATATAACTGGAATATGAATAGGCAAATGCTTAGATTACAACTAAATGTCTTTGTTTATTTTTTCCAATCATGGGAGATTTTGTGGAGGAAACTCAATTTACATATGCTGTTTCTGTGTTTCAGCTCTAAGTTCAGCAGTAAGATACAGTATGTCAGCACATTAGCAGAACTCCGTGAGATGATTCCAATGGAATATGTACACATACCAGAGAGTATTGTCAAGTAAGTGATGTACTGGTGCTAATGAAAAGTATTTCCACTAACTAGTCAGGCTGTCTACTAGCCAGAAGCATAACCAGGTTTTACTTTCCAAGTCCTATTTAGGCATAGTAGTGTTTGAGAGGCTGAAGAAAATTTAAAAACTTATACATGATTTTCTTACAAATACTTAAATTTTGTTTCACAAAAATTCTGCTCTCAAACCCTGAAGCAGTAAAACATTCTATCATTGAAAAACAAACCAGAAAAAATATGTAATCCTAAGGGAACCAAAGTTTATAGGAAAAGGAAGGTTTTGTACTGGACCTAATGATGCAGTTGGTAAAAGTGAAGACAAGCTTTCAGGCTCAAAGTCCCTTCATCACACTTATGACTATATAATCAGATTTGGAATGGACTGTTCACTCACTCCTTGTAACCCCGAAGGAAAAGAGGAAACCTTAAACCTTCCACAGGTATCCCTTATACCATATTTTTCCATAACTTTTACCATTAGGTCCTACTGTGCTTTTAGGTTTTAGTCATACAGAGCTTTGAACTGAAACAATAATTCAAAAGATTCAGTAGAAATCCACTGAAAGTCCATAGGTTCACTGTTCATTTTCTCATTGATTTGTCATGATTTAACCCATAACCAGGATGGAAATGTCTCAGTTCTTGCCTTTCGTGTGTAAAGGCTTTCTAAATACAAATATTTCTAAAGGAAAGATATCCGTTAAAGAAATTGTAACAAGAAGTTGATCTGAAGTTGATCACCTAAACTGGCTTTTTTTCAGACTGGAAAACAACAAACTGAAACGATGCACCAAGCTTAAAACATTGGAAATCAATCACAGTGGGTCATTATAGGTCATTATTACAAAGATATGCTGTCAAGGAATATATTATTTTTTACTTCTGTGTGTCAAGTGTACTAAATTTTGAATTAATGCAAAGATTCTGTCCAAGGAACTGTTTTGATGAGTAAATAGGGAAGTATCTGATTATCTTTTCCTTACAGTTTATCAGTGACTAGGTATGAAGAACACTTTTTTTGAAGCTGCCACAGATGTCTTCAATCCAGGCAGGACTTTTCATAACTGTCCCATAGTAGTTATGAAAACAGCACAATTTCCTTCATCAGACTGGTGGTTGCTTTGACATTATGTCCTCTTGTACTGTAATTCCAGAGAGCAAGTGGGAAGCTCAGTTCTGCAGCAGTACTTGTGAAATTAGTAAACTGCCATCTTGAAATGGGATGTCACAGGGAGTTTCACTCAAGTTTATTTGCTTTTGTAATTACTTTATAGGTAGAGTGATTGCAAAGAATTTAGAGTAAGAGGTGGTATGAGAGATACCACCTGATAAAAAAGATGTCCAGAATGTTTTAACATCCCTAAAATTCTTTTACCCTTTCTTTCTCCCTTCCTCTTCTGATTCCTGAAACATTGTAGTTTCTTATAGAAGCCTTTGATAAAGACCTTAACCTGATACTTTAGTGCTTTCTACTCTTTCTACTTCTTGCTTTGTTTTATTGTTACACTATGATGTCTTTTCTTCCCTGTACACCAAAACTCCTTGGAAAGTCCATTCAACTCTCAGACCAAAGGTGAAAGGCTCCCACCACCAAAGAAACTTTAGGACTTAGAGCTTAAGAAATTTTAGGGACCTGCTTACTTCTTCTCCTCAGCTGCCAGATGACAGATCTTGATTGCACTGAAGAAAAAAATGAAAAGGTAACTAATGTGCCCATTGGTGGCAAGCATTTTCAAGATGTCATGGTATGAAGATTTAGTGGATGTCCGCATTCAAGGCACTGTGAGTGGATATTCCAGTGTCACAAAGGAAAAGAGCAGATGTCAGAGCAGAGATGTGTTCCAGCTGGTAATTTTATTTCTGTTTCAAATTGAGAAAGATTCTTGTAGCAAAATAAAATGCAGCTTTCAGCATTGTATTTGCTCCACTGGCAAGAACAAAAATACCACTATGGTCACAAGGAATTCCACCTATAGAAAGGACATATGTTTATGCCACGATTTGGGGTTTTTTTGTGGTTGGTTGGTAGCTTTTACTGAGGTGAGATACAGTGTGCCTATTGTATCGTACAAACTTGTACATCTTTTTTTTTTTTCTTTCACCCACTCTTACCTTGTAAGGTATGATGAAGAGAAGTATTTTAAGAGAAGAATGAGGTAAAACTTGCTTTCTAACCTGTGCTACTGCTCATAATGCAGTAAAACTGTGTGAATACAGCCTTCCACCTGAAGGTGACCTCAACAGCTGAATGAGAGAGGCCTTGCAATAGTTTGCAGTCTTACTTTCCCCTTCAAGCTGTTGAGATCAGCCTCCTTTGCAAGTAAAACTAACTAAGCTGTAAATGCCCTTGACTTGGCCCAGGCTGCAGCTAATTTAATTCTATCTGATGGATCAACTGAATGCTTTCAGCTCTGTCCACTGAGCATGCCTCAGATCCCTGCTGCTTTTATGTTTCTGCCTCCAAGTGAGCTAAATAAGGAGTTACAAATTAAAGGTGGGTTGAGAACAAGAGTAAATGCTTTTATATTGAACTGAAGAGCTTTAGGGTCAGTGCATAATAGTGGGTGCCTATTTTAGAGCATGTACAGTATTTGTTCTTTGCTCTGCTATTGCTCTGCTTTTCTCTTATGCTCTGCTTGCTTCTTTGTTTCTTTATATCAATAACTTTTACTCACGCAGACTGGATGAAGAGCTGAGGGAAGCTTCAGAAACAGCTAAGTAAGACAGTTTTCAGCTAGATGCTGGCATTGTATTTGCTTGGTTCACAGGAATGGATTGAATGCAGTGGTATATGACATGTTTGATATAGCAGTCAGCTCATAGTTTCAGTTACTGTGTGAGTTGCCACATTTGTGAATTGACTTCCCTTCTCACTAAATGGAGCCTGCCTTCTTACAGTTGGGTCTCAGTAAGGAATGATCATATTCTTAGACTATTAAAAATATTTTTGCTATTTTTGGTCAATATTTTTACAGTCAGAGGACTGAAGTCGCTTTTTTACTCAGTTAAAGTGGTTCATTAAACATTTTCTCTCCTTTGTCCATTATGTCAGATGATTCATATATTTTTTATGAGGCAGTTCTTTTTAAAACTGACGTTTTACAACAATTTACTAAGCTAAGGATGGCTATTCTATCTCATGCTCAGTTAACGTGGCCCTGTCTTTCCACCCGTTCATTGAATGGGTTGATGGCTTAATACATGATAATACTGCGTTGTCTAAGTTCAATTAATAAATCAGTGTCTCAGCTGATGTTCACATATTTTAAACCCTGAAGTCTGTACTCTGACTTTGACATGCTGAGGCAGAATGTGATAAAGTACCATGGATATCCTTAATTGGAAGGACGCAATCCTTCACTTGCTAAGCTGAGCTTGGGAAGAATTTACCCAGGGCTCTTTCTTCATGTGTGTGTTGTGCACCAGATTCCAGAGCAGGGAGCTGTGTCGGTGGCTTCTCATATGACACTTTCCCTGGGATTTTTTGTAACCTAAGATTCTGGTTTTGAAGTTTCTTTTCAGTTTCCTACCTTTAACTTGTGCATTTCAGAATTTCTACCTTACAGCTCCTTCTTTCTCTCTCTCTTTTCTTTTTTTTTTCCTCATGTCTCCACTTTTGTGGTACACATTTCCCTCCAGTTCTCCTGAGCTTGGCTTTCAAAATAACCAGAGAGAAATGCCACAGAGAAATACCCCAAACACTTGCTGCTGCTTCTTGATTCTAGCACTTAATTGCCTAAGAAGCAAAAATCCATATAAGCAATTATCTGATACCACCTGAATATTTTATTAACCAAAAGGAAGGAAAAAACCCAACAGCCCATGAAGTGCAACTTGTATCACTTCTATTCAAATATTTTCAAATACATTAGGATATATGACAATGAAAACTGTGAAAGAAAGCTGCTTTCTTGTTACCCCTGTTATTTAAAAGGATGCAGGCTACAGCGTAGAAGTGAGAGAGGAACTAAATATTCACATGCAGCATTGCTGATTATTGTTATTGTTAAATGTATGATGTCACTGTAGTGCATTCCCCATCCTCAACTGATGGAAATAATTATAAACTAGTATTACTCAAATTAATCCACGTTGCAGGCACTAAGCTTGTTACATTCCTTTCAATAATGTTTGTGTGTTTGTGCAGTCACAGATACTCACTGCAGTTAGTTATTACATTCCCCAAATTTGATTTCATATCTAAAAAAAGAAAGAAACACAGAAGAAATGTTTACTACTACCTCTTTTTTCCTTGCACCCAGAACTGGCTGCCTCTCAAATGATCCAGAAATGACTTCAATGGAGCAGGAGTAAGAATTTATGCCTGATAATATCATTACATTTTAACATTATTCCACAACCATGCAGTTAGGAACTGAGGCTGGTTAGACTCCATGAGCCTTCTGGAGACCTACACACTTTTTTTTTCCCCCCCTCAGGAACTTGCTTCAATATTTGCAAGCAGAAAAAGTGCTGAAGTTAAAGTTTATTATATTTGCATTGCAGAAGTGTTTAAAGTTAAAGACCCTTGTCAAGCAGAGATGGATACAATTCTTAGCCTGAAGGATATTCAGGTTAAGTTGTTTGAAAGATGGAGAGAAAAAGTACAACATGATCAGGTTGATCACCTGTATTATGCTGCATTAAAGGTGGTAAACTTGGCGTTCTAATTCTGAGATTAGCTTAAGCAAACTGTCAATGCAAAAATCTTCCCTTTTAGTGCCCGGTCGTGCTCTCAGTGCCTTCCTCCTCTTTGCTTTTTGTGCCTCTCAGCTTCTTTCACACTTATTTCCCCAACTAAACCTCTGGTGTCTTTCTGTCGCTCCCTTTCAAAGCTAGACTGGTTCCCTTGGAAATGGGAACGTGCCAGTCCTGTGGCACACGGTTCCTCCTTCTGATGCCATAACCCAGGCGGGCGAATGGAGACCCTTGCACTGCCCTTACTGTGCCTCCACAGGGGTGTTTGTAGCACGTGTGTGACATACCCACACGAGCATTAGCAGCTCACTGCTCCAACAGCATGTCAGGAGGAGCAGCAGGTGCAGCAGCGGGTGTATTGCTGACCATTGTGGACCGGGGAGGAGTGATGGGAGGCTTTGCTGTCCCCACCTGTCTCACTGGGATCTCAAAATACACTGGCATATCATGCTGGCAGGCTGCTCAGGAAATAGTGTAGCAAACCTGACTCTTCAGTAAAAGGTTCTGTCACTTACATGAGCATAAATGAGCTATAATGAATAAAATGGAGCTTTTTTGTCATTTTTTCAAATAAAGTTATACTCTAATAAAGTGTCCCAGTGTTAAAAATCATAAATATGTCAGAACCAGAAATTAAATTCCTGATTTCTACTCTTAGACCAGTTGACATAAAACCACTGAGTATCCTTTTTTTTTTTTTTTTTGCAGACACAGTCTATTCTATAATTAGTCAATGTGAAAACTATTTTTTTAAATATGGCAGCAGCAGTTAAATAACATATTAAAGACTACTTTTTTGACCTTTTGTGGCATCAACAATTTTTCTGTTTTTTACAAAAAAGAAGCTGAGCAGCAAAAAGTAATATGAAAAGAGAACTTGTATTTAGCTTAAATAAGTAAGGATTGGGGCTGAATTAATGTTAATTCCTGTTATTTTTTTCTGCAAAATAGTGTGTCTGTCTTTAGAGGCGGCAACAATTTTCCTGTGGTCATATCATTCATTTCTGGTGTCTTTTTCTCAGGAAACAGGATTTCCCTTGTAAATGCCACTACAATGATGACAGCATTTTTACACAGACTTGTTCTGTATGCTTTCTGCTGGAACCTCTCTGGAGTCTTACCAGCTCTTAGTTTCCTTCTGTTTTCTTTTTTATGTCCATTCCAAAGGTTTTTGTTTATTGTCATGCTCTCTCGTTTACTAGAATTTCTTGTACTACCTGATGACTTTTTGAAAATTTTTGTTATGAAATAATCCACAATAAAGAATTCTGCATGTTCTGTAACTGATAGTGACCTTCACAGGTCATAAATATTCCTGTAGGTATGTATTCTATGAAGGAAAATTGTATTTTGATGCAGTGTTTATGATGACAATTTCTTATTCTAAAGAATTGGATATGTTCTTTGCACTAAATGCCAAAACCATAGTCCTAGAAACATTTTTAGAGGCATCCATATCTTACTCATTTCCACATCTGGTGTCTAATTCTACTCGTACTGGAGTTGCTGGGAACATAACTATTGATTTTAAGAAAACAGTAACAGGTCCTGTTAAAGTCTGAATTTTCCATATAAATTAGATAGATAGGATCTGTGTAAATTATTTACACAAGTAAATAGTAATAATTTACATGTGTATAAATATACAAGTAATAAATACATAAATAAAGTAAATGAGATGTGAGGATGCTTAATACTTTGCACACACTGAAATTTGGGAAAATTAGTAGCAATGTGTTTCATAGCACTGATTTCTTTTTTCTTTTTTTTTCTTTTTTTTTTATATGTAGCATTGACATGAGACTGAAATAAAAAGTACCGCTTGCAGGCATTTGAAGAAGAGGGTTTGCTTGGACTTTCATCACCCAGATGCCCATGGCCATGGTGTACAATAGGCAGTTTGGTTCATTTTATTTGTTTTACAGTTCTTCAGTGCCATTCAGCAATCCAAGAAATCAAAAGGGCCAATCCTGTTGCCATGGAAACAGCAGAAATTTGGACTTAGCTATGTATATTGTTTTCAGAAATACAGTTTGGATTAGGAGAACTCTATCATCTAGCATTGGTTTATATAAGTGTGTGCAATTTCTGTTTAAAATTATTATACAATTTTACCAACAATGTGCCTCGTGAATGAGTCAGTGAGGATGTAGTTGTGTTTCAGTTTTGCCTTCAGCATATTAATGTTTATGCATAACAAAGCAGGATAGTTATTATTACAATAAATATTAGCCTAGTTTGTTTCACAAAGCAGCTGCAACTTCATTATTTTAAAAGAATTTGAGAAATGATGCAGGAATTTTTTTTTTTTTGAATGTGTCTGTTTCTTGCTGTCTGAAAAGTCTCCATGTTCACTTAACCCTACTGACTTTTTAGTTTGGCCACAGACAAGCCTAATATGTTTTAAAATTAGTCATAAAAGAGACTTCCCAGATGACAAATGACTAACTGAAATTAATTTTATTTTAATTATTTAATTTAGTTGGGTTTTTTTTAGGGATAGCTTGTTAAAAAGTAGCTAATCCTGTAAACGTTTATCATATATTTTGAAAGCCTTGGAACATTGTTTTCTTATTGTTGGTTTTCTAACCCTGTTTTTCCAGAACTTATTTTTTTTTAAGTTACAAGTCTTCAAATGGCATCCTAACTCAAATAATAAAGGCTAATAATGCTATGAATGTGGAACAAATAATTAGTACTTTCTGCTAACAACTGAAGGTTAAATATATAAATCTACAGTTGGGTGTCACAATAATTTGTTAGGGATAGATGTCAAAGTATTATTCAGAATATGTTTAATAACAGAAAATAAGTGTTAAAATACATTTTCTTGTCTGTATCATGGTACACACCAGTATAAACAAGAGAAAAAAAAAAACAAACAACATTTCTTCTTTGCTGCTGTCCTGCATGCTGGTGCAGAAGACACTAATAAGTCCTGATTCTCAAATGGAAAGTATCTGCAATGTCTCAGACCATTCTTTTGCAAAGGAGTGCAAAATAATACTCAAATTAATTCTGCTCATCTCCTTTAAGAAGAGAAGAGTCAAGAACTGGGGATAAACCTTTCTCTTCCCTTATCACACAAACGCATGCACACAATCCCAAACCTGCTGACCCACCTTCCTTTTGGGATGTCCTAATGGAACTAACAGTATTATGCACTGTCTGGAATATTATTCTTAGGTTCAAGAGATTCTCGTATACCCTAGAATTACATCTGTGGATTCTCTGCTTTGTCTGTAAATAAGAAATTCTTAGAAGTAACAATTCAAGATAATTTGCTCATTCTTATTTTTACGTGTTCATTAACTCTAGTCCCGCTTCCAATATTATTAATTAAAAAGAAGACAAGCAAAAGTTCTCCAGGGAGTAAATTTTAAGAAAAAGGCAGGGCAGTTGAACCTTGATTTTCAGTAGGAGCTAAACTGAGAGTGAAAATTAATTTTATCCTTCTTTTAAGAGATTGATATTTTCATTCTGCAGTTTGCACATTTCCATCTCTGTCAATTTGTATCATATGTTTGCAAGAAGGGAGACTGCAAGCAAGGGAGCAAGCATCCATCATTGTGTGCCCAATAGCTGCTCTGTGTGTTCAGCTGCTCTAACAAAGACTGACAAAATTGTCAGAAAGATGAGAAGTTGGCAAATGCTTTCTTATCTGCCAGCGTCAAAACTGAAATATCTGTACCTCTGCAGTCCTTATTTTATGCTGAAAGTGCATTGTGTCTCTGTCAGCCTAGTTAGCCTGTTTTATTACACTGTTCTGTCATTTCCTGGTAGTTTTCACAGGGGAAGGACCTAATCCTGCTCACCATCATAGCTCTATAACCCAACCTTATCATGCCCTAAATTAGGATCTGGTAGTTTGCACAGTTCCTCAGATAGCTGAACCTCAGATTGTGTCTGCCTTATAACAGTGCTGCCACCTAATATGCTGGAGATAATGCTTTATGTAGATATTAATATTTGTGTTAACTGCCAGATACTAATTAAGCTTGACCTAGATCTGAACTATTAAAAGCAATTAATAGCATGAAGTCACATCTTCTGTAGACCTATAGTTTAAGCCACCTAGAATGAGACAGTTGACTTGTTTTACACTATAGGTGAGAGAAGGGTTTGCTGAAAGCGAAGTTCACCGCTAAGCAGAGGTTCAGCATAAATCTTTATGCATTCATTGAGGCCTAAATGGAGTGTAAGTGGTTTGTAGTCTTAGTGGCAGATGTCAGCTCAGAGGTGAATTCATTCCACAGGTATTGCGTGAAATTACTGAATAGCAAAACTACACATTAATTCATTTTATTAGTGTGGGCAGACTAATAGTGGCAGTCTGAGATGGAAGGAGTTTATTTAAGCCAAATGTCACATTAAAATGAAATAGGGCACCAATGTGATGGTGCAAAAATAGTTGCAAGAAAAAGGCGTGGTTATCTTTGCTTATTGATATATTTGAAAAAGTTTTTTTTAATGTTATATTATGGCAATTATATATTATACTAACAATAATGTATCAATATTAATAGCAGTTTGTTGGAAGAGAAATATAGTACATATAACTGCACAAATATAATCTTTTATAAACAGATTTTTTCTACTGTGTATCGGAGTGCTCAGATCAAATATAAATTAACAGTTACAATTTGTTTTTTTTGTTAAAAGAGCAATGCCAATTTGAATTATAGATTAAGCAATACAAGGATATCTAATATCATTGTATGTACATCTATATGTATGAATCAGAAATAAAGAGCTGCAACGCACCACTAAAAGTATTTCCTTTCTGCTCCAAGTTTTTTTTGTTATTCTCTGGGCTCCTGGAAGAAGTTTCAGTTTGCAGTTCTTTGTGTAATTATAACTAACTTTTCTTTCCATTCACTCTTCCCTACCTGTCACCTTCTTATATTGAAATCCTTGCCTTGCTGATACTAGTAACGTTGTTCCTGAGAGAAAGCAGGAGCTCTGCAAGTTGGTCTTTAATTTGTGGCTTTGCCGTTATGTCTGGATCAAAAGCATAGATAGTGTCACTCCATCTCATCCCATGGGCTGCAACTGAAAGCCAAGGGGCAGGAACAGGCTGGTTGTGAAACCATCCTGCATGGTTTAACACGTGCCTTTCTCACTGTGGTGAAGGCGTCGGTCAGATCTGGTGGATGTTCAGCCTTCTCACCTGCTGGGTACCCATGACACCACTCCTGTCCCCTTCTACTTAAACTGGTCAGCTTAGATTGCCAGTACTTTAAGTAAAGCCAGCTGACTTGGGATCAGCTGGCCCAGCAGCACTGGCGGGTGAGGTACCACATCGGAGCTGAACGGGGGTAACCCATGTTTTTTTAATTGTCTCCCAGCTGCAAGCAACTCAGAGTGCTCCTAGGGCATTAAACTGGGCCTTAGAAGCAGGCTTAGTTGGTGCTGCCACAGACAAGGAGGAAGGCTTTAGGAATCTTAAAGTGTGTTTTGGTTTTGATGGTCCTTCTCCAGGTCCTTCCAATGTAATTTAATTGTAATTTAAGTGTTTTGTTGGCAGTTAATCTCTGGGATGTGGTATTATGGGATCATTTATAGGCTAAGTTTCACAGGTTTTCTGTAACACTAGTTGGGAGAAGCTGTGGATCATCCTAATACTATCAGTCAATTAAATTCAGAGCTCAGATATTTTTTCTTCCTTATCTTCTGTGTGCCTCACCACCTGGCATTTTATATCTTCCAGTAATTTGACTAGTATTTGCAGAGTGCTGATTAATGGCTTTGGTATCTGTGAACACTGGTGCAACAGAAACAGCTGTTTATACAAGGAGAAGCTGAAGATGCTGGTAAGTGGTAACACAGAACTCAAAAAGTTCTAATAATTAACTATCAATACATCGCTGTTCTCCGGTAGCCTCTAACTAGCCCATGCTGTGAACATTTAGGGTATCTTAATTTTTTTCTCAAGAAAAAAGTGTAAAAATTCTAAGAACTGTATGTTCTGTTCATTTGCTGTTTCTTAGGAGTGGGAAAAGGAGATTTTCTTTTCTCATAGATTTTCAATAGATGCTTCTCATGAATTAAATTTTCAGCACAGTTCGGTGGCGTAAAATACAAAAGCGCAGCAGCTGAAAGGGAAATACATGGCTCTGCAGTAAGTTAACATTGTCATGCTCTTTCCCTGACTGCATTCATTTTCTGCCTCCTTGCTTCTCAAAGATTTATATTCCTGTTGGCTCAGTCTTTGGAGCCAAAACAGAAAACGATGACCTGCATTGCTTTTTGTATAGGAGAACCAGTATAACAAGCTCAGCACAAGATATTATGGAAGGACAGGGTATTTAAAAAATCTTGAAGTAAGTTCATTGCACCTGCTCCCACTCCTCTCGTAGGGTTTATTCATTGAAGCTCGCCCATGTGCCCATGGTGTGCCCATGAGCGGTTGTGGGCAGCTCAGAGGGCAAGACATGCTGCCTGGCAGGTCCTCCTCATGTTCCTGGCATTCTTCCTCACAGGCAACAAGCTAAATTTGGGGCAAAGGATTTTTGGCTCCTTTGTACCATTTAGGAGTCAATGGTTATTATGGGGCAATCCTTTGCCTCACACTCTTGCTTACTTCAGTCTCCATAAATCTTAGCCTGCTCACTGTTTTTCCTTGTTTATTTGAAATGTGTATTTGTTCTCTTGGTGGGCTAACAGGAAAACCATGTATGTGATACACTGCAGCCTCGTTGCTGTTCTCCTGGTGTTAGGATGCAGGGTCTTCCACGGACAAGTCATTGGTGCTGGGGACTTACCAGAGTGCAGTGTTCGCATAAAAAGACAGATTCTTCAGTTTCACTGCTGGGAACAGTGCCCAGGGAACGTGTCCTGGAAACAGTGTTCTTTGTTACCAATATGTGCTATTCTTTTAACCCTTGTTCTGCTGTTTTTCCCGGTGCTTTCACACACACACATTTACATTCAAACTGCATTCGTACGAATCTTAACAGTTCTGTTACAAAGCTGTAGACCACCTCAGCTATGCTATACTTGGTAAGTCAGGAAAGTGTTGTTGCCAGAACTCTTTGAGACCCGTAGCGGTGCATTAGAATAGCTACAGAAAAACTGAAGAAAATGTCATTTTATTTTCTTATTGAAAGAAGGTGTTTCAGATTTTTTTCAACTATAAAGACAGACAAAGAGTTGGCAAATAGTGCCATATTGTTATCAGTCTCACAGGAGTTTGGAAGTTACTGGATTAAATGAATATACCATTTTTTTTAATTGATTTGAAAAGTTACTTCAATCCTCTTGACTGAACAGACATTTAAAATGTGAAATGTTAACACTACAAAGGAAAGCAAATAGGCTTCCTTGCTACTTTCTGTTAGGTAAGTGCATGGCATCTTTGTTTTTTTCAGATCTGCCTGATTTTGGTATGTGTCTCCTGCGCTGTGAATCCTTTGGGCTGGTAAAATTGCAGTCTCTAAAATTTAAACTTGTTAGTGTTGAAGGCTTATGACAGTGCTGGCTTTTAAAAATACAAAATCTACAAACATGGATTTTCAAGTTTGTGGTATAATCTATTGTAATTTTTGAGAATTAGAAGTATTGCTGAATTTGCTAGTGCCACCAGTGGGAATACAAAACAGATCCCAGATGATGTTGGCTATGTAGTTATATATAGCTATTTCTAGAGAAACCCAGGGTATCCCTGTAGCACAAGGCATAGATGAAGCCAACAGAGTAAGCATCGAAAAGTTTGCCATTTTATTCCTTATTCACTATCCCTTTCCTCAAGTTCACCTCCTCTAGCACAGTGCTTCCATTGCAAAATGGAGCTGCTGTACGGGCAGATGGTGACAATTAACTAAATGCTTGTGAAGCTCTGAAACAAGGACATACATTCACCAGGGAGCTTGTAAATCCCTCTAATGTGTGGGGAACTTACCAAGGTCTTTAGACTACTGCATTGTTTCTGTGGGTATTTGGTTTTTTTAATGTAAGCTTTCCCTTTAATGCAACATTCTCCCCCCCCCCCCACCTTGTGTGTATGAACACTTAAAGTTGGTGGAGGCAAACATTTGTGACTTAAATATGAGATAGATGTTTTGTTTGAACTAGTTTTGGTTTCTTAAACAATATTTATCTAATAGATTTTTCCTGATTCCTGTTCTGTTTTTATTTCATTTTTCCATTTCCTGCTATGGAGTAAATAACACCATCTTTTCATCCTTCCCAATAGTTTTGTGCAAGTGAAAACTTGCAAAAAAAGCTGTACAGAGACAGGATTTCCCTTTCCAGGTCTGTAATTAAGAAACACCGGGAGTTGCAATCATGGCTTATAGCATCATTTAACTTTCATTTTAAAATTGATTCTTGGAAGAAGGCAGCAGCTAGTGAAGAACAATTTACTACCTATTTTATTCATAGATGATGTTGTGCGTGATTGGCTGCCTATGCTCAGGGGAATGCCAGGGATACAGTACCAGGAAAGAGACAAAGATTGGAGCTATGAAGCTAAAATGTCTGCTATTCCTGCTTGAACTTAACTTACTGTTCTGCAATTGTTCTTGCCTTGAGGAGTGCTCATCTACTACAAAATACAAACTCTCGCCCAAAGGAATTACTTCCCAAAGCTAGATAAGTTTCTGTAAAAATCCTGTGCTCTGTTCTTAATGTAATTTTTTCTTGAGAGGTCTACCAGTTTAAGGAGAAATGATCCCTTGCTGCTTGTGTAGAGGAACTTCCCTCGGCAGCCCTTCCAGTAATACACTGGATTTGTTGATTCAGCGGGAGCAGTGGAGTTTACTGAGCTGAACTTTGCCAAATTTGAGAGCCTGAAACTAAGTGTAGCCTGAGGCTGCTTCCTCTTTTTTCTTCCTCTTTTCTCAACTTAACCCTATTAAATCCAGCTTTACAGAAGTAAGGCAAAACACCTCTCAAGGCTTGTCCTGCACAATAGTGCATTTAAATGCACAAACTGAGATAGGCTTTTTGCTGACTCTTTGCTGGCTTTTCCTGTAGCAATTACTATTTTTAAGGTTCTTCAAGAGCACTTGTGATTTCTTCATTTTTCCTCCTTATGGAAAAGGGAACAGGGCTGTTTTTTCAGGCAAGGAGGGAAAACCAAGTCAAAATTATGAAATGATTTTTAAAAAGAATCAACTATTATTAAAATTTCAACTGTTTTTAAAGAAAGGAGTCCTAATAGTTATTCTGTAAGTAGTTTTAGGAAAGGCTAATTTTATGTGCTAAAGCTTGCATATATCAGTATTGTTATCAAGTGGCTGTTGACTTCATTGAACTAAGATTTTGGTCCTCAATCAACATGTTGCATTCTCGCATCTAACACAATTGTGATGTCATGATGAAGTTTGCATTGTATCTGGATTTTGAAAGTTAGAAAGAATGGTGTTTGAAACTGGTATTATTGTATCATGAACATGTAATTTGAGTCCAGCATAGCACTATGTCTAAATGATTTTTAAATGCTGTGTGGCCACAGAAAATAGACCCATGTCCATGTTATGGAATAGGCACCAGCACTGCCATTAACTGCTAAACTGTGAATGCTCTAGGAAGTAAATGGCAGCTCCAGAGAATTAAGTTGCTTTTGTGTTTATTGAGGTGACTTCAGTGGTGGGCTACTGCAGAAAAAAATGCACTGTGTCTGCTCATATAGGATCTAGTCTGTCAGAAAATCTGATCCGCTCTAAGACTGTCAAACCACACTGTTCAGAGGAATTCAATTTGGATGAAGAAATAAGCATAAGCTCTCTTTCTGCTATTATCTGTTTAGCTACAATTTACTGTTAAGTCACAATTACTATGAGAAGATAAACAGTTCAAAGGAAATTCAAACCCGAAACGTCAGAACCTCAGCTTCTTGCCTCTGTTATGCACTTCATTAGGCAGCAAGTCTCTGGCAAGATCGGGGAAGAAATCCAGGGTCCTTCCCACACTTTCCCCTGAGGCCTGAAACATAAGGCAGACTCCCTCCATGAGAAAGTGACTCAGAAAATGAAGCACCAACTTTCTGTGACAGACCTGTGTTAAGCCATCAAGACTGTAAAACTTCATCTCTGTTGTCATCCCTTTGAAGTTTGAGTAGCTTTGCTTTAAACAGTCAACCCGAAGAACACAGAGAATATTAACGTGAGATCTGGGCTTTTTAAAAGGAAAAAGAACAAAGCTAAAGTTATCAGAGCCTGGGAAAGGAAAAACAGGAGAAAGAAGGACAGGTCAGAGAAATGATCAGGGGAAAGATAATGCTGCAGATGCCTTCCTGGTTGGGACACCAGCCTTTCTCCAAATTCTGATTCTCCTTTGGGAGAATAATACAGCAAGCCCTATTTGCCTAGGAGTCTTTTAACTCAAGGACCTAATCTAGGTCTAGAAGCCCCAAAAGAAGCTCAAATCACCTCTGTTCCAGATGTTATTTTTTCCTCATTTAAACAAATCATGGAATTCCTGGAAGCCTCAAACTAGTACCTGCATCTGACTTTGACTAACTCAGTGTAGAAGAAAACCCACTCAAGCCTTGTGTAGACACCACAAAACAGGAAGCTAGAAAAACTGAGGAACGTTGCATGAAGGTAGGAGAAAATGACAGGATACTCCTGTATTTCCTAGAGACTTGCACAGAATAAGCATAAATCAGAATACATCAAAGGTGTGAATTAAATACAGAAAGGAAACAGCAAAATGTAATGTGGAGGCATATGAAAAGGACCATTTCATAAGAGGAAGATAGCTTCAGGAGAGAGAAATGACAAGACAAGAAATGAGTGATGACAATGAGGATGACCAGAAATGCAGTGTAAAAGGAATAAATGCTAATTGCCACAGAGGAGAATTCCTGTGGTATTTAATGGTCAGCAGCAGTACTCAGTGGAGAAGCTGCCATCTTCTAAAGGCATCTCAGTGATGTATAATGGTATACAGCAATAAAATGTATAAAGTTGACTGTTCACCCATTTCCTACCCTATCACCACTGGAAGAGGAAAGAAAATTGATGTTCAGGAAAGCAAGCAGGTTTAATACTATGCAGATTTGGGGAGCGAGCACCAAAACTGGTGAGACCTAGCTGTTCTTACTAAAGCAGCTCTGATACTCAGCAAGTCTTTTACTAGAATAGTTGGTTTTGATAATTTTTACAGGAAGTCCATAACTGATATGATTGTACTTCCTGAATACTCACCATTCCCAATCTGTCAACACTGCAGCACCATTTGGGTGGTCATTATATTCCCAGGAGGAAAAACACATGGGTCCTGGCTGCTGCCATTTTCTTTGGAAAACAATTTTCTTGTGATAATTTTCTTTGGAAAATTATTTTCATTGGCTTTCCACAGTTGTGGATTTGGAATCTCTGTTCTGTCTGTCAGCCTGTAAGTGTCTGTGAGAAGTGTCTCATTCACTGCTACTATTGGATGGAGACCTCTCTGCTTTGCTTCTTCATCTTAAAGAAGGTCAAACGCAGGCTTCTTTTAATAAGCATAATCTTGGCTTAGCAAATGTCACTTCAAGCTGCTTTTTTTGAGGTGTTCTGCCTTACATGGAGCAGTGGGCAGCAAGCCACTGGTCTAAATGCTGTTGGTATTGGTAGAAATCTCTGGTTCAGCGAAGGGTTATGAAGGAAGTTCAGCACATGCTGCAGAGTGCTTTCTTGCATCCTGAAGTTATGAAGTGATTAAAAATTGATGAGAATGGTGACATGAACCCACAAAGATGATGTGGTCAACCATTCAGCTAACTCATTTACCAGGTCTCTTCTGCCACTTGTATTCTAACAAGTCCTGGAAAGAAAAAGGCACTTTTTTTTTACTTTTTTTTTTCTTTTTTTCCCCCCTCCAGTTGAAATCAGAGAGGGACAAACCAGGGTAATGTGCCCACAGAATTCCTCTCTTACGGCTGTTCCTGTTTCTCTCTGCTTTCAGCTGCTGCAATTCCCACAAAGCAAGTACTCCATTCCCTTCTGTTGTCAGTGGAGACCATGAGAACAGGCAAGAGTGAGAGGAGATCAAAAGTAGAGTTTTTCTGTGAATATTGAACAGAATCCAGAAGCGACACTACATTTCTCATCCCTAGTTGCCAAGTCTTGATTTTTTTATCTCTGGTTTATTTAGTCTGAGAGGCTCCTTTCTGGTCTGTTCCAATTACTCCATATTAAGAGTAGTTACTTCTGTGTTACCATTCAATAGCACTTCTACTGATGCTAAGTTTCCTAACTTCATTCAAACTTCAAAAGAGAGATTCCTACGGATAAAAGGCTTAGTCTTTTCATGTTTCTAATTCAAACAGCACTATTTTGTGAATTGACTCTACTCTAAGAAGGAATGTGGTGCAACGGGAATCTCAAGGAGAGTGCGGGAAGCTTCTTTGGGACTCTTACTAGCCTGAAGCTCCTTGTCTTGCTGACTGTGAGCCAGATTTTGGTGTGAGTGGGCAGATTTAATACATCAAATACATACATATGCGTGTGCGTGTGTGTGTGTGTATATATATGTATGTATTTATGTATGTATATTAGAGTGAAGCCAGAGATGAAAAAGATTATATAGCATTCAGACTTTAAAGAAACATCTGCTGACTGATTGCTCTGCTGACTGATTCTGTGATGGATGTTAACTTGGCTGTTCCAGGGATAAAACAGTTAAAGGACTGGCTGGGTTCAACTACTTTCATGCGCAACAACTAAATCTTTTTCTAGTGTGGGATAACATCAGAGAGTTGAGGCTCATCATTTGATGCTACCATGTCAAATTGTGTCATGAAGAAATAGGAAAAATTAAGCTTTTGACATCTTAATATTATTCAGATTCTCCTGAATGTGTTCCAGTACTTAGTTTCACAAAAAAAAGATATAATCTGCATGTAGTTCTGACTCCTAGCCCCCACTTCTTATGACTTGCCTTCTTTACAAAGTTATTTCAAGCATTAAACGTCAGTGATTTCTATCTACATGCACAATCTTCTACTGAGTTTTGATAATACCTCTCTCTAAAAATGGCCCAAGAATGAGCTGGTTAAACCTCAGGTCAGTACAACACATCAGTTGCTAAAAGGATGGCTCTAAGGTGCAGCCATAGGATAAGACAACTGCCATGACATCCAGTGTTTTACCACAAGTCTTTTCCCTCCTGTCCAAAAGGGCAGACAGCTTCTTCCACAGTGCCTTGGGAAAGAACTCAGCACCTACCTCTGTGTACAGCAGGGCTTATAATTTGGGGATGTTTCTCAAGAAGTCCAAACCCCCCTCACGGTGAAGTGCAATGCAAGCAAAGACTTGGTAAAACAGCACTGGATCTGCTCTATGGCTGCTCTCACATGAGCTGAGCTACCTCAGTTGAAGTCCACTGGGACAGCATACTCTTAGACCTCTGTTATGCCCAGCAGGATAAAACTATATGCATCTTTAGGTGCCCTGCAAAAAAAACCATATTCTGTGTTTTTAGTTCTAACTTTGTTTCAGTGGTAATTCACCATCTGTAAATACATCTCACTGCTGTCAGATGTTGCTGTCTCATTAGGAAGTCTCACTGAATTTGCTTAAGTGGTAGCACGGTGATTTTTTTCTATCCCATCTTTCAATTATCTACACTTCCCTCCTGTCCCCCTTTCTTGTACCTGCTGAATTTGCTGAAGTGTGATCTACCTCTTGCAGCCAGGCTAATTTAGCTAGTCCATTGCTGGCATTTTCTTTTATTTTTTAATGCTTTCATTAAGACGCATTTCACCTCCTCACTTTGCTGTCTCGCTCATTTGTGTCCATTACTTCCTTGAGGGGCATCACAATAACAGTGATAAAAACAATCTGTGATAGATTTTGTAATCATCAGGGACTACTGCATTGTGAAAAGAGTAGACAGAGAACATTGGAGAATAAAGATCCTGGCACAGCATCACTATCTGATTAGTGGCGTGAAACATTTGCTGTTCTGTTTCTCACACTCAAGGTTCTTGCTCAAAGCCAGTTTTAGGGTAGCATATGTTTTGTTGCAACATTGATTAGTGTTAGAAAACAATGTCAGACAGGAATCAGACTTGGTTTTTTTTCCCTCTTCTTCTTTTTAGTGTGAATTGAAGGCAAAATTTATGTATGAAATGGGAAAAAACTCTGGAGAGCTGCAAATTTTGGTTCCTTTACACGTCCATGCATCCAGGTTTGCCTGTCTGATGTCCATGGGGTGCCCAGTTGGGTCCAGCACCTTCCTCATTCCCATGGCAGCATGGCGCAGAGTGTGTGTGGCTGCATCCACCATTTCGGAGGGAGCCTGTGAGGAACCTACACCATACACTGGCAACCGGTCCAACTAGCTAGGCGATGCCACCAGCTGAGGCATATACGCATTGAGCAGATGTACGACTACTTCTCAGGGCTGTTGCTGAGGGGAAAGGAAAATCTGACTATTCCTTCAATTTTTTTCTCAGGCTCTTTTACCAATTCCATGGCACTCCTGTACCCCAGCCAGCTGCCTGCTAATCCAGGAAGCAACCCTGGACAGGAGCAATGTGCTGCCATTATTATCTCCGTCCCTTCAGAATTGTATTAAACCATATATTTTTATTAAAGACAGTCTCAGTCTCTATTTCCAAAATCAGATATGTTGTACTTCATATTTTGAAGGGCCCAAGATGTAAGTGGGGGATCCCTGCAGACATGAGCATCAAGAATGTTTAAGTAAAATATAATGACTAATAGCTCTGCTACTGCATATATTCTTATATTTTCATTATTGGTTGAATTAAAAAAAGTTCTTTAAAGATTTTTTCTCCTCTTTTGGGTCCTCAAAAATTCTTTAAAGAAACCAAGTTTTGAGGTTGTTCCTCTTTGTACAAAAGAGTTGATTCCTAGATGATGAGGAAGACTGGTGCCTCAGTTTTGAGGGCTATGACCCACTGAGTTGCTAGGCAGTTCTCCCTGTGAGTGTCTGTTTTATGATCAAACAGAATAACTTGTTGTGCAGTAACTTACAGCCTCTTACTTGAAGACAAATGCAGATGTGGAAGTGTATGAAAGAAAATCTCGAGTAATGTTGTGCTGCTAAACCCAGGACTTTTGTTTTTCAAATTGTTTGCTGAGTCTGTCGGGTGCCTTGACATTTTGTCTCCATTTAAGAAATTCAAATAAGGAAGTAAACACAAGTAGTCCTGACAACAGCTGATGGGAAGGAAAGAGGAAAAGAGAGCAAACAAGTCTAATTGCTCATAAAGAAGGGATAAACTGGAAAATATTTTTTAATCAATTAAGAAAAACACCCCACATTCTAAAAATGTCCTTTTAGAGTTTAATAATCTAAATAAGTTTGAACTACAGTGAGTCCCTGGTATTTTTTTATTAAACCCTGTTCAAAAACTCCTAGTCTGCACATTCATTTAAGCATGTGTAAGTTATAGGTGCCTATTCAGTGCCTCTGCTTTATGTTTGAAAAACTCGCTCCTGGTACAAAACACAAGTGTTTGCAGTGTAGCTGTGGTCATCAGCAGATGTGTTCAACTTAGAGAGTTTTCTCTGACAACTTTTCCAAGTTCACTCAAGGATTAGAAACTGAGGGTATGGAGGGAGTCCAAAATATAAATCGGTCAGCTAGTGATCCAGGTTTCAGAACCGGTATTTTCCCAAATACATTAACCAGGAAGCTGAAAACCTGACCCCGTTGATCTGCTGGTAGCTTCTTCATGTAAACCCAGATCTCAGTTTAATGTGTTAGAGAAACTATTTTTCTTCTGTTTGCAAGATCAGCAGGACATGTTCTCTGCTGCGTTCCTGTGACTGTGCTGAATTTGGCCCTCCAAGGGCTCTGCGCAGCCAGAAAGCCTCCCTTGTGCTGCCCACAACTTGCAGCAGCAAACATGTCCCCCACACCATGCCGTCTAGGCCAGATTTGGGCTATTTATGCTTCCCAGAGGAGCCGGCAGAGAAGCTGTCACTCAGAGTAAACATCTTATCTGAGCACCTTCTTCACTAGCTGCCAGATCCTCTTCTGCTTCTGGCCACATGCTGCCTGGCTGCTGTCCTCCCTCCAAATGGTGCACTCTCCTCCAGCCTCATGCATTTTCCAGGATTTCTCCCTGCCCAGATTACCCTTATCTCTTCCCCTGTGCATTTCTGAGTGTGTATATAATAGGTTGTAACTATTTGCATAGGTCGAAAATGGTGTTGGGCCAGTATGTTTATACACCTATGTTTTCTGTCTATTCTTTCAAAAACGCAGTAGTCCACTGTGATTATGGTTAAATCTAACAAAGTCTGTTTTTACCTATCATTGTGATGCTCCTTAAGGAGAAAACCAGATAGCAACTAATTCTGGACTGGTCTGGATGATATAGGATTAGCCCTGCTACTTGATGAATGTGTTGTTTCAATACTTAATTATGAGGCTTTCTTACACGAGTTCATTTGAAATGTTACCCGGTACTACCAGTTCTTGTCATTTGCTCAGGAAATAGTCTTATGAAAACTAACCAAGCCCTTCTCAGCTTGCAGTTTTGATGAACCGTGAGTCTGTCTGGCGCGTTGGGACAAGCAGGTCATTATGAGGTGGGGAAAATACAGCAAAGAACAAATCTGTGGTAGCTACTGGCAACACTGTTGAATTCAGACTATTTGGCTCAATTTCTACAGCTATATAAATCCCCCAGGAGAAGTCTGGTTTGCAAATGTTTCTGCCCTTCCCCAAAGAAGGGCTGAAACTTTTCTAGTTTCAGACCGTTATGTGCTCTCACTTCTCAATACTAGCTTAGTAGTTTTCCAGTTATTCCACACATTGCCTTCACTTTTGCTTTCCTATCCTTTCCATCAAATTACCTTTCCTGGGTTTTCAACTTCCTCTGTTCCAGGGGTAATAGACCCTTTGGCAGTACCTGGCCTTTGAAGACTGCAATGTTTTATAAACATTAGGTGTATTAATCTTAAAAGATGTCTGTGCGGTAGGTAGGTCTGTAGCTCTTTTAGGTGAAAGGTGTATCTGAGGTAATGCTGTTGCAAATGGAATAGCACACCAAGGCTGGGAATACAAGCTGGAAACCTTGTCCCCTAGTCTGGGTCTCAGGCCTTCAGGCCATCCTCTTCTTTTTACAGTGACACTTTAACGATGTGGGAGAGAGACTTCAGGTGGAAAATAAAGCTAGACAAATAAAGGAGGCATTGAAAAATACTGATAATTTGTCTTAGCAATATGATCATATATATACCTTATTAAGTATATAAGCACCAATACTCAGTGTACCTGCCTGTGGTCCTCCCAACACATCACCTGTGCTCCTGTCCTGGGCACAAACAGTGCTTAGACCTGGGAGTAGGAATGAATTAAGTAATGCAGCTCTGCTCTTGGCACCAGATTAGTTTGGGTAAACAAATATACAGTGTCTCACGTTGCTTGCTCATTTGAATACTTATTTTGGTCTCTTTTTGATGAGAAAATGCATAAATGGAATGGTACACTCAGGCTTCTTTAGGTGAATCTTACCACTATTTTTATATTTTCCTTCTAGCACCACTACAACCCCCTAACAGTTTACCCATTATTATTATTAATCCCCCATTTCAGAAATGGGGATAAACACTGAATTATTGTTATTAGCTGATTTAACATGCCCCAAAGTCCTTTGTAAATATTTCTACTGCTGGTAAGCAGAGAGTACCCTGAAAAGTAGCATCAGGACACTCAGCTTGACAAAAACTTCCAGAATGAGTCAATGCAAATGTGGGCAGCTAAAAACAAACCAGTCAAACCGTCCCATTTACTGAAATGTGAACACTTACACTGGTGAACAGCAGCTGTCTGTTAGAGTGTTAAAATAAGGTTTTGCTTCATGTAATGTGTTGATTACATCTGTGGCTCTGTCTCCTTCTTGTTGGTGACTTTGACCAAATAATGAAATTTAATTTGTGACTACATTGATCATGAATTCAATTTCGTCAGTGCTGAGATGATCATTTACCAGTGAACACAAGTGAAAATTTGTATCTGTGTATGTTTGGTTGTGTAAGTTTTGAAAATTTATAGCTATGCTGTTGTTCTTTGGTGTAAATGTGGGAGTCACGTTAGCAGTGTCAGGACAGAATTGCAGAGTTCAGCTTGAGGATTCTCCGCAGTCATAGGAGGTTTCCTCTGTAAGTACTAATCTGGACTGCGCAGACTGTGTGAGGGAAGCTGCCATGTATTGACAAAGTATTCCTGTCTTCAAGTTATGAAATGCTTGATAAATTCGTTCTGAAAGATTAGCAATATTTTATAAGAAATGTGCGCTGCCTTAGGATGGAGACTGTGGCAGGCGAATGAGCACAGCAAACCCAGCTGACTGGCATGAAGACAACTTTTGCTTGCTTGCTTATCTCAGTGCCTGCCTCCAGACGGCCTCCGTAATGCCTGTGTTTCCACCCGTGAGCCAACTTTCTCTTCAGAGATTTATTGTCTTCTGTTCGCTGAATTTGGAAAGTATTTCTTCAAACTGGTGGATACAATTACTTCTGAAATCCTTTTTTATAGCCCTTACACTAAATCATTACGTAATATTAATCACTGATCACCTAAAGCTTTACCTCAGGTTAGGAGCAACTGCTACTTAATAGGTGAGAGAGTTAAGATCTGCTGAGAGTGCCTAATATTAGTTTGGCTGCGTATCAGTTTCAGCCACTGCAGTCTCAAGCTGAGAATAACAGCCCCTTTCACTCAAATGCTCTTATTTATTAGTCTCTTAAAAGTTTCCAAGAGTATGTGCTCCGGATTTTTCAACAGAACTGTTATTTTTCTTCAATTTTACTCCTGTTACTATGAGGTTAGAGAGGAGGAAAGTCTGTATCATTATAGTCAGGGCTATATCACTGTGTTTTTCTTTGAATCATCATTTCCAGATGAATGTAAATAAATGAGACTAAGACCAAAACTTCAACAGATGGGACACCCTTTAAAGTCAGTGCAGTCTGTTCAGATGGGTACAAAAGTGAGTTGGCTGGGCTCAGTTTTCAGACTTGGAGGAATCAGGGTATTTACAAATGTTAAACATATCTAAAAGGAAAGGAGCATGTCTCCGAGACCAAGCTATTACATGCAAACATCCAAGAAAAGCTAATGAGAATCCACCACTCGATGCTGTACACATTTCCTGGGGGTTATCTGCTTTATTTGAGCCAGCTCGCTGTGAAGTGTATGGTAGTTCCAAGATAAGGTTGTGTTGCATCCCGAGGGAATGGGGTATGGAAAACTTGCATTTTAACAAAGGCAAGCAGAAAAGAAAGTTGACTAGATGCTATTTCCTCCATCCAAGCAGCAGTACCTATGAGCTTGGCTCACCTCTTTCCTGGAATCACAGGATCACACCATCATGGCACATGGCTGGTATTTGCCACACAGCACCCGGGGTAGCCTAGCGTGATACCACATTGGAAATAAGTGCAGCCTGAAGAGTCTGAGGGTATGCCTAACATGATTAAAAAGGGTGAAGTTGCTACTCACATTTTTTTTCACTAGGCCCTTATAGGTAAAATAGTCTATAATAAGACTGTATTTTTCCTCTAGGGAATTCATGAGAGAAGAACTGAAAAAATCGCAGCCTAGAGTCTTGACCTGCAAGTAAGATAAGTTACCCAGGAAAGTGTCTGTGGGATACAGATTCAAATATTATGAAATCTAGGAAACAAAAACTTCAAATCTGCATACAAAAACCTCTAGAGACACCACAGTGTTGGCAAGTAACCCACAAAACTGGGCCAGCTCATGATATGTCTCCATCCTTGAAGAGGACAGTGCTTGTGTCTCGTTTTGTACAGTTGTAATATGTAATAGTATTGTAATATGTTTTGTTGTTAGGCAACTAATTTTAAAGCCCATTTGAAGCTTGCTGGATGGTCCCTGTGTTATTTTTGACTATAGGCTGACCCCAAATAGCATATGGCTTCACGTTGTGGTTCAGTTTTAGGAAGATCTTTCCTTTCCGGGCAGCTCCACTGCTGCTCCTACTCTCGGCTCTGCTGGTGTTTGGGTCTTCCCTGCTGTTGCCAGTGTCGCCGGTGCTGCTGCCAGTGCAACGGCTCGGATGGGGCTGGCATTGCTGCTGCCACTGCAGCTTTCTGGGTGTCAGTAGAAGGTTAGACATCCAGGGGTCATTTGGTGGTTTTGTGGGTGGCTGCTGAAGTAAGACGTTGTAGTGCTATTGTGGGATGACCCTTTGTGAGAGATTTTTTTTCTTTTGCTTTTGTGTACAGAAAAAGGGTCAGCTTATAATCAGGACAATAAAGTAACTCATAGTGGTTTGAAATTTAAAATCTGATCAGACCCAAGTAGCCTGTTGTTCTGCAGTCAGCTTGTTGGTGGCTTTTGAAAACGTTAAGTGAGGTTACTAAATAAGGAGTGAAGTGATCCGTTAAAGCTGGTCAGCCCTGAGATCAGTTTTACTATTAAAGTAAATTCATTGTCCATAGAAATAGATATCTCAGTCGATTCAGACTGAAAAATAAATCACCCTAGAAAGACAGGAATTGTTCCAAAATAAATCAGATCAATAAGGTGTATCTAAGAACATAATGCGTTTCCTTAGCGTTCTCCACTTGCACTTAAGACAGTTAAATGGAAATGTAGGTTAATGAATGTGAAAAACTATCACATCCCTTTTAAAGCCGGGAAAGTTAAAGCAAATGCACTGACCTTTGCATTACTGGTAGAACATCTGCGGAACTGGAATTTCCTGGTGCCTCTTGGCTTGTATCAAACTGAAACCTACCAAACAGGTTTTCTTTCTTTTTCAAAACCTTACCTGGCATAACAGTTACTGTAAACTTTTAAAAGATGTGGATATCTGACTTTCTTTTCTGATCTGTTAGTATGAACCTGGAACAAACATGCTTTATGCTGTATGGACTAAACTAGTAACGTCCAGCCAAGAAACACAATCATATCTTGGCTTTCGTTAGGCAGGCTAAATGCAGGAATTTGTTTGGGCAGTGCCTGTTCTGCATGTGGGTAAATCAGTAGTGTAGTTGTACATCAGGGTTTGCTGCAGAGGTTGTTTTTAAAATATATGTTATGTTATTTAAAATATAAATAACAGAAAAAGAGATCAAAATTAGCATGGGATAGATTTCAAGGAAGGCAGTTCTCGGATAAATCTTGTAAGGTGCTAAGTGAGAATTAAATACTTCAAGGAAAACTGAAATAAATAGAAACTGAAACTACTCTACATCTCATAGAATGAGCCAATGTTTCTTATATAGAGCTTTCTTTGACTTTTTTTAATCAAGATGTTTCTTACACTGCAAAGAAATTTTCCTGCTTTACTGATGAGCAAATTCCAGGTGCAAGTCATGGAAGAATTAAGTATAAAGCAAACAATTTATTTCTAATTTGGTTTTAATTTAAGAACTCCCACATAATGAATTCCATTTTTTTTTTATTTTTAATTTAATTAGTTCCATAATATTGATGGTTGTTTTCTGCTGGCAGGTCCAGCTCTGCCCTGTTTTTTGTATGAATGATCTCTTGATCTCTTATTCCCAGTGGGATACACTTGCAGGTGTGACCAGGATTTATAAATAAGATTGGGATAAGCTAATATACCTGCACAGGAGAAGAGGGGAATCTTTACTCTGTTCAGTCTGCTCCTGCGAGTACAGGATTCAGTGTCGAGCCTAGAAGGTCTTTGAACAAGTCATCAGTCATCATAACAAATTACAAGCGGGTAATATATATGACTTGAATTACTGGCACCAAACCTCCCAAAGGTATTGCAATTGCAGTCACGACTTCCCAAACTTTATTACCAGATGGAGGGAGAAAGGGAGGCAGCAATGAACAAATGAACAACTCAGTGAGAAATGAAATTAAGCCATGTAGTGTTCTCTGAGGCTGCCAGTCTGTCCTTGTAAAGAGGAGTGGGAAGGTGCTGCAAAGCTGGAGACCTGCTGGAGCAAGCGGGGTTAAAACCTCCACTGTCATAGCATCTAGGAGACTAGGCTGGCGGAAAGCCCTGTTGTGTGCAGCACTGTAGCCAAAATGCACAGCCCAAACCTGGTCCCTGCCCTAAACACTGTGACTGCTGGAGCCAAAAAAACATCTCAGGTGACCTCAACAGTCCTGATGAGGTGACGGGTGAGATGGTGTCTGAGACCTCTTTGTTCCAGGCAGCTTGTTCCTGTGTTCGACACAAGGCCTATAATGAGGACTGGAGAAAGGGTAAGGGAAAATGTGTTCCACAGAAGTAGATGGCACTTTTTGATTCAGACTAAACTAGGGAAAGAGGACTCTATGTGCTGGTGGGTCTGGAATCGTGTTTCTTTGGAGAACTGTTTGTCTGGCCTTGAGTCAGATCCAGCAAATGACGTGCATGCCTAAGGCAGGATTCAGGCACTTTGATGCCAGATGAGCCCTAAACTGCAGTCCATCTCCTTCCATAACTGAACCTCAAAAATAAAACCCACTGCTCAGCTGCTGCCTACAACTACACAAACCTGGGCTGCTCAGCACCCATCTGCTACTCAAGTCTGGCCAGGATCCAGATACTAGGGAGACACGTAAATCCCTAAGGACTGAACCAATGGAGATTTTCATGTGCATTGATGCAGCTAGACCCTCACAACATGCAGGCTTCAATGTCTGCTCTGTGAACCTACAAATGTCCCTCTTGAGCTTTGAGCAGTCAGCTTCATACGCTCACCTCCCTGGAGAGTGTCCTCACTACGGGGAGAAACCTGGACACAGGCTGGCTATTCTATGCTGTAGATATTATGGGTGAGATACAAGGCAGTCTAGGGGATGTGGGGGGGAAGCTTTTCTCTTCCATCCATCATTTTGTTTTTTCCAGGCTTTCTTAAAAAATATCATGACCATCTCTAAAAGAAGCATTTGAAAAATCATGATGTCCCCTATGGTGTAAAGGAATCTTTCTTTATTACCAAGACATTGTGGCTTTTATGATATTTTTTGTGTTTACACATGTATACATCTAACACATGCATGTTTCTCACTTCTCTTTCATTTCTCTGTTGTGAAGACAGTGGCAATATTTAATGGCTCTGTTTATAATGATGGAGTCTATATAAAATGTTTTCATTTAAAAATGCATGATTTTTTAAAGTAACTGTATAAAGGTCTCCCACAGTGAGTGAAGTCATAAAACTATATTCATTGTATTTAAAGTGTCTAGTGAGAATAATGAACTCTTATATTTTTTAAATGGCCAACTTTTTGTTTTTATAAATGGCTGATATTGCAAAAAATGGGCATGTCCAAATATGATGCTACATGGTCCTAGGAGATTGGGACAAAGATAAAATGGAGGAATTTAAAGCATATTTGGTGGTGAAAGATAGAGGTGGAGGCAGCTGGAGGATGTTAGCTAAAAGCTTTCCATTTAAAGATCATCTGGTACTGTTAAACACACACCTTATTTGGCTCTGTTAAAAGTCAGTCAGTCTCCAGTCTGCAGTCTTATTCACTTGGCAGTTAACACCTTCTCTAAATAAATGTTCTGTGGGTTGCGATGTTTCTTTAATTGTGGTAACAGGTCTAAAAATAAATACTGTGCTCTCTGTGGCGATACTACTGTCAAAAATCAGTAGCTTGACAGAAGAACATTTTGGTATGTAAAATAAAATATGCCTTTGGCATTTTAGCTCACCAGCAGTGGCTGCTGCACCAATCCCTACTGTGGTCACCTTTTTCTGTTTCCAATGAATACCAATTTTTTCATACTTATTATCTCAAGACATCTATGATTCTCTGATTTTTAAATCTGACCATCTGGGACTGTAAAATCTGCCTAGCAGGAAGACCAGGGCGGTGTTGCCTGTCAGCATGACTTTACCTACAGCCTACTCTGCTGGGACAGAGTGCATTTTCTTATCTGTGCTTTTAGGACAGGTTTCTGAGACACAGACCTCTTGCATTAATTCAGATTTTTATTGATGCTGGTTTGTGTTCCTGTAATTCATTCAGTTTTTGAGCTCACCCAGATGCCAAGGCTACACAGCGTAAGAGGATTTGCTTGTGGAATAAGCACATAATATAGCTGTGTCTCTGTTTCGTGTGTGTGTAGTGTCTGGAATGTTTTCTAATAATAATTATAGTGACTGTACTACCCATGACAAAAATGCTTGGATTACAGTGCCTCATAAATCATTACAGCAAGTGGGGTGTGAGCTCCTGAAGAGGGAAAACAATCCTAGCCATCTGGAACTAATAAACCTAAAAGTTAATTTATATTACATTTAGGTCTAAAGAAAAGCCTACGAAGACTAGATGAAAACATATTATATAATGAGTACTAGATGGCATCCTGATATAATTTAGACAAGTTTGCAATGTACTGTAAAAAAAACACTGGGAAATGATTACATACTGGGGCAAGAGAAATATTGAATTGTTTGAGGCCATTGATTTGTGTAGCCCTAACTTTCACTCTTGCAGCCTTCAGACAGAAATGAGTATCCTCTTCAGCACTGTTCATAGAGTTATCTCAGACTTTTTCCTTTAGGAAAATTCAATGCTGATGGTCTTGTTTCAGAATAATATTTACATTGTTCCTATTGTTCCTAAGTTCCATTTTTCCTAAATCAAGAATTAGATTAAAAAAAGGTAAAAGTGGTGTTAGGTTGAACTAATCTTCCATGGGGAGAGTTTTTCCCAAATAGTTGTTCCATTTTAAGTAAGGTACAAATTCAACTTTCCAGGGGGCAAAAGACCTGGGAGTGTCTGTGAAAGGGTTTTATTTCCATTTACTGTCAAATCTTCTGGCACTGCCTGATGTCATTTATTCTGACTGCATGTGTACTGTGTTGCAGGCAGCAGGAGATTGTCAGTTGTCCTTGGGAGACTAGTGCAAAGGTCTTAGTTTTATTATGTTTTAGTTTTATTATTAGGTGCTGTTTTTAGCACCTTTGATGAATATGCATTTGGGTTTCTGTAGCCAGAAACTGGAAGTTTTCAACAAGTAAAACTTCAAGTCATTTATAATACTTCAGCACACTAATGGTGAACAGGATGGATAGAAATGAATGGAAAGAATGGACAACTTTTTAAAAAGTCAAAACTTCATTACAATGGTTTCTTCCACCATCTCCTGTCATTTTACCATCATTGCCTTATCCTAGTCTTTCTGCACCTCCCTTTCTCCTCTCCTTTTTTTATCTTCCTTCATATTTTTCCTTTTTTCCCCCAGGTTTTTAGTTTCAATTTGTTTAATTCCACATTATTTTCTCGTTCTACGTTTGCCAATACAATAAAATATACTCTTCATCTCACTTGCATTTTAGTGCTTTGCCCTGTGATTTTCTGATGTAGGATCTTTGGAGTAGGTGGCCTGTGTTTCTCTGTTTATGCAGTACTTGCCACAGTAGTCAACTGAGTAATGTTACAATAAAAGCAGTGATATTTTGCTGCCTTTGACTTCCTCTTGGCAAGTTATTATTTAACTTTAGTAAAAACCACACTGTGGCTCATCTTTTATTTTTTATTTTTTTTCCCTGTATGACTCCACTGAGTAAAATATTATGCCAGCATGACAGAAAAAGTTAATGGATCCATGCCATTTTCCTTTCTATACCACTGCACTCCCAAAGTTTACATGGATTTCCCCTAGCTGTTTCACTTTTTCACATCTAACACTGAATGCTCTGTTCCCTCTTACCATCTCCTGCCCATATGAAAAAAGGAAGCGCTTGTGCCAGGCAGACTGTCTCATTACTGCTTCTGCTTTTCATGGCTCGCTTTTAAGCCATTTTCCTTTGTCTCTAAGTTTATGTAGGCAATTTCAATTTGCCTAGAAGTCACTGTGCTTTCTAAATCTCTGCTGATGTTTTTTGTTTAATGAAGAAATGTACTGTGTGAAGCCTCTCACCATGTGCTAGAGCTGAGGACAGGTGGCAGAGCCACCTGTGCCTGGCAGCCAGGGTCCTGATGGCTGCAATAACGGGATTAAATGGGGCCTGAGCAGCTCCGAAGCTGGGATCTACACGTTGAACTGCAGCGCTGGAATTGATTCAGTGAGAGATATGCCAATGGCCTCTTGAAAAATACTTAAATGTTATTTGACAGCATTTTGTCCAAGAGCTTAATCCTTTTCGACAGGAAAGTCCCATGGTGTCTCTTTCCCGCTTCCCTGAGGCAGTCCCGTATTCACACTGACTTTTCAGCTGAAGCTGAATTCATCAGAGGAGTTTGCCATTCAGGGATTTAATTCAACCTGCCATTTTTTTTAACGGAGGCAGAGAATCTTCCCTCTGATATTAGATGAGGTGTTTAAAGGGCAAGATAACACCTCTCAGGGCCGTGTTTTTTTTCTCCAGCAGAGGTTCACCTAGGAAGTTTGACAGTGACAAACTTCTTTCTGAAAATACACAGAGCCCAGGCTACTGAAACTTGCATTGCTTTCTTGCATTTTCCTGACTTCTCCTGCCTGGCACTTTTCAGATATCAGTTTTTGAGAGTTACTGTCAGTCTGAGCCATCCCCTTAGTCTGTCTCGGCTATTGCTTTGTACCTTGACTTCAGAGGAAGACACACGAAACCCGTCAACAGGCAAATAGTGCAATATTTCCTCCATTGGGGTTATGAAGTGTGAGCAGCATGCAATATCTGCACAGAGCTCTGCAAACATCTGTGAAGCTGCACACACTGCAAAACATATGGTCAAGGTATAGGCTGCCAATTGGTTTTGCCAGCCCAGACCTACCACACAACATCCCTGCAACAGGCATGGTCATTCATTAGGAATAAAAGGTATCACAGAATGGTTGAGGTTTGAAGGGACCTCTGGAGATCATCTAGTCCAACCCCCCTGCTCAAGCAGGGTCATCTAGAGCACATTGCACAGGATCGCGTCCAGGCGGCTTTTGAAAATCTCCAGAGAAGGAGACTCCACAACCTCTCTGGGCAACCTGTTCCAGTGCTCTGTCACCCTCACAGTGAAAAAGTTTCTCCTCATGTTCAGATGGAAGCGTCTGTGTTTCAGTTTGTGCCCGTTGCCTTGCGTCCTGTCGCTCGGCACCACTGAAAAGAGTCTGGTCCCATCCTCTTGACACCCTCCCTTCAGATACTTGTACACGTTGATAAGATCTCCTCTCAGCCTTCTCTTCTCCAGGCTAAACAGGCCCAGCTCTCTCAGCCTTTCCTCATAAGAGAGATGCTCCAATCATCCCTAATCATCTTTGTAGCCCTTTGCTGGACTTGCTCCAGTAGTGCCACATCCCTCTTGTCCTGGGGAGCCCAGAACTGGACGCAGTACTCCAGATGTGGCCTCACCAGGGCTGAGTAGAGGGGGAGGATCACCTCCCTCGACCTGCTGGCAACACTCTTCCTGATGCACCCCAGGATACCATTGGCCTTCTTGGCCACAAGGGCACATTGCTGCCTCATGCTTAACTTGGTGTCCACCAGCACTCCCAGGTCCTTCTCCGCAGAGCTGCTTTCCAGCGGGTCAGCCCCCAACCTGTCCTGGTGCATGGGGTTATTCCTCCCCAGGTGCAGGACCCTGCACTTGCCTTTGTTGAACTTCATGTATTAACACATCTTCTTTAACCTTGGGCACAGAGAATTTTTGATCTTGGTTGGCACTGATCTTTATTCAAGCAGCCTTGGTGTAGTGTGCAGAGAACACTTAAAACTTTGCTCCAAAAGGACTTTTGGAGCATGTACCTGAGACTTGCAACTTTTTGGCTGTTTGTTGCTGAAACTGGTCTAGGACTAAAGATATGAACATGCTGGAGAGGAGATACCTCCAGCTTTTGGTGCAGGTGGGCAGGGAGGTAATTTTGGACATAGCTATCCAGTTTATACCCTGTTCACACATCAGGTGCTTTCTACTCATTGTGAATTGTGGCTGAAGTTGCACCATGAAATACAAAACACATCATGTCATTTTATTGCAGTGTGGGCAATACTAAATATGGCAAAGAAAATTGGAGCCAGGTCTGTTAATTGAAAAAAATCATTTCTAGGTCACTTTTTGTTGCTGATATTTTTCCTTCTATTACCTTTGCCAACAAATGACACAAAACTTTTGGCAGAATGTGAAATCATTTTGATGTAATTATTTTTCCTTCTTTTTCCAGCAGTTAAAGAGAATGGCCCTCAACAAACACATTAACCAAATACTCCAATTTTTCTGTCTTTCTGTAAATGTTGCCATGTGTCAGAATAAGCATTTATACTACTGTAACCACAATGCATAAGGAGTAATACTTCTATTGGCACATTCTGATGTACCAGTTGTAAGCCAAGCTTTTGCATGGGTTGATCAGACTATATATTAAGTACCGAGTTCCCACCAAAGGCCTGGATGATGTGGTTTCTTAGTCTAAACCATTCTAAGTACCTGTTCTTGTCCAAAGAGACCGTGTCCAGCCACCCCACCCACACACCATTGAAAACCTACCCTTTTTTACAATAGATTTACAAAGTACTGCACAAACACAGAGGTGCAGCCCTTTCTAGGGAAGAAGCAGTGCTCATGGAAATAATCACACAAACCAGATTTACTTTCCTGCAGTCCACAAGTGCAGCTACCCGGCACCATGTCTCAATAAGATCGACCTGACTGTGCTGATTCCTCCTATGTCAAGACTGACTTTCCTTTGTGCTGTGCTCCTACTGTCACACTCACAGACTGCATCAGTCTGTGGCTTTGCTCTGAGCATGTGAGCAGAGCCAAATGGTGTTTGCAATAGTACCAGAAAGTGCAAAGTGTCTTTATCATTTCCCAGCTTTTCTTTATCACTGCTTGCAGCTTCAGCTGGGCTAATAGAGACTCTGAAATACAACTTCTGTAATGGGCAAACACTTTTACAATAAATGTAGTAAGCAGCCTGCCCACCCAAGAATGTAATTCTATCGTTAATGTAAGCAAACTTTTGACCAACTTTAATCCTGGGCAGATGTGGCTGGCTCTTGTGAAAGGGATAATAAACTCAAGATAACATAACAGGTAAAAAAACCAGGAAATGCGAGTTGGGGTTTTGTGGGGGTTAGCATTTGTGGTGGTGAGGAAGGGGCTGTGTGAAACTCAGGGAAACGAATTACAGCAAATATTAGGTATTGCATATTACTTAAAATATTAAGTTCATGAGAATGGGGTTCTCTGACTCTGGAAATGTTTTGCTTCAGCTCTCTTTCCCCTGGAGTAGCTTTGTATAACTGCTGGAGGAATATAGAGTAACAGGGTCACATGTGATGGCGAGGACCTCAGAAGGTCTCCAGTCCACCCCTGCCCAAGGCAGGCTCAGCTGTACTGTGGGGCAGACCATGTTTCTCAGGGTTTCACCCAACTGGGACTTGACAACCTCCGAGGACAGAGCTGGCAAAACCTCTCTGGCAGCCTGTCCCAGTGCTTAGTTATCCTGCCAGGGAAGTTTTTCCCCTTCTTTCCAGTTGGAAACTCCCCTATTTCCGTTTGTAGCCACCTTTGGCAAGGAGCCTGGCTCCAGCTTCTTGATGTCCTTGTAGGTACTGGAAGCACAATGTGCCCTCCTGAAGCTGTCCCTGCTGCCCACTGCCCTCAGGATGGCACCACCACCCTCAGGTACCCAGAAGTGTCCATGAGGGCTCTCTCCATGATTTTCCCAGGGACCAAAATGAGGCTGACCAGCCTGTCATTCCCCAGATCATCCTTTTTTGAAGATGGACACATCACTTGCTTTTCTCCAGTTGTCAGTGACTGCTGAGCTCCATGACCTATCAAAGGTGATGTGTCCTTCAAGGACAGCTGCCAGGTCCCTCAGCACCCATTGGTGCCACCCATCAGGCCCCGCAGACTCATGTGGTTGAGTGCTTGCATGTAAGGCAGCAAGTATCTCGAGCTCCATCGCCATTAAATCACCTGCCCCATTCTGCAGCTTGTCCAAATATGCTTGGTTAAACTCTGCTGGCTGAAAGCAATTGGTGAGTCGTGCTGAGCTGCTAATTATAGCCTCTCAGACAGAGTGATGCAAAATATTTTGATTTGTTGTTTGTCATTTTATTCTGTGGTGACAGCCACTTTTCAGCGTTTTCTGCTCTTGACAAGTTTTTAATTTTTGGAGAGGCTGTTGCCGCCTGTGCCATCCATCTTCAGTTGATGAAAGGTAGCCTTGTAAAGGATTTTCCCTCTCCTTTAAAAATTTTCCAAATTGGACTATTTTTAATGATAGAAAGATGCTTAGCTGGTGGAAATGTGTCACAGTTTCATGTGAATTAATTGAAGTACATGAAGTACTGGCAGAGCTGCCAATCTAGCGGATTGTATATTTTCTGAATTTTCTTGAGGCTACTAGTAAAAATTCAACCTTTAAAGGACAAAAAGGGTGAAAGCCTGCTTTACTGACTGCAGTGAGAGTGGTGTTACTGATGATAAGGCCTGAATTTGCTCCTAGCCCCTGATTTGGACACATTCACAGGTAAAACAGCAGTGAAATCCAGGTGCGATGCTGAATCCCAGCGGTCAGGGAGTTCTGCTACAGGAAGTGCTGTGAAGTCATAAGATGAATTCTAATTATTCTAATTAAGCAGGAATTAATTACTTGGTGGTTTTAAGTACGTCAATAGTATAGTAAAGTATATACACTCCAGAATATGTATATATTGCAGCTGCCTTCAAAAGTACAAAAAGACCTGTTGGTATATAGTTGAATAATGTTTTAGTTAGACTTGAAAAATATTGAGCTTGTGTGGGCTTTGAGATTTTTGTGACTTTATCCCCATGAGAATACACTAGGGACATTATGAAACAACTGATCTTTTCTAGAAAATTTACACCTCCATGCTATATTAAGATTTCTAAGCAAAACTGAATGTGTTGGCTGCAATGGAGGGTTTTATTTTTATAAAAACAGATCCTTTTAATTATTTCCTGCCGAAGAAATGTCAGCCATGAAAAAGCAATAATTCTTAAGATGGTTTGAGGTTCTGAATTTACTAAAAAATTAAACTAAAAAATAGCCACCAAATTGAGAAACAACATCAGCCCTTACACACAAGACCTAATTCACTGCCTAGGTCCCACTTTCTCTTCAGTAGTGGTTCTTCTTGCACAGAGAAATTTAAGCCTAGAGCCGGGATGAGACATGGAAGAACTGGTTCTGCTCATCCTTTCCCTAAATAAATAAATGAATAAGCCTCTTGTTACACCACAGTGCAGAAGGGACTGTACTCAATTTAAAACATCTCCATTTGTTTACTTTTTATGGAAAGTCCTATAGATCCTAAGAAATATGTTTCACATGTTACATTCAGACAGTTAAAGCTATTTCTAAATGATAGAATTTAACCTGAATTTATGACTCGAATCTCTATTTTATCTGGAATGCCAGTCTAATTACTCTTATACTGAAGTAAGTGTTCCAAAAATATAAATGTGATGTATGCAGTAGCACTTATTTTGGATTGTAATTCATAAAGTGTGCGCTTTCAAATTTAACTGATTAGGAATTATTTAGGAAGATTTCAGACACTTGTTTGGAGAAAACTCTTTCATTTTAGAAAGATCTTTAAATGCAGCGCAGACTGCAGAATGAAGCTGGATGGATAGCCCACTACAGGATTTTTCCTGTCTACAGGAAAGAGAACTTGCATCCTATGTTCAGTTTAGATACCCCTGGGACCTAGTGGGGAGGGGGGGGAAAGCCTTCAAAACTGAAGCAATTAAGTACCCTGGTCCTGAGTAGGATTTGTGATCCAGGCTGAAGGTAATTTCACTGTAACTTCACTTGTACTGGTTCGTTGGCCACCCAGAGCAACATTTATCAGGTGTTTCTCCTTATGCTTCCCACTACAGGGAAGACGGGCCCTCTCTTGCCAGCAGGTCATGGCAGGAGGTGTAAAAAAGGGGCAGGAGGAGAGGAAAAGGTTTGTTTGCTGAGGAAGGTGAAAGGTTTATGGAAGCTGTTGAGGAGAGGACTTTCTTTTTCTGCATACCTTTGGTTGCAGTGGGGAAGTCGGCAGGAGATGGTTAAAAAGCACCAAAGGCAAAATGCTCTGAACAGACCTTGAAGCCTCCTGTTAAGGCAGAATGAAGGTCCTGCCCAGGTTCGGTCACTGGAGGAACAAGAGCTCCTGGAGGCTGGTCGCTCCTGGGAGGAGGTGCAGGAGAGGGGCGTTATCTCAGCTGCTAAGTACTGGGTTTGCCGGGCTTCAGGGTATGGAAGAAATTCAGGTTAAATTTAGTGGGAGGGAGGGAAGGGGGTGCCCAGTGCCTGTATGTTAAATTCTGGCAGATGTCTTTAAAGAAGACAGATGTGAGTCGTGTGATCTGGGTACTTGTTTTCTCGGGCCTCTTGCGCGTTGTTGCTGTCAGGTGTTTGTGAAGGACGTGCATGTCCCGCAGGCAGCGGGGCTCCTTCGCTCAGCGCTGCCGTGCCACGCGTACGAAAGGGAGGCTGAGTGCTCCTGGTCTCAGTGCCCCAGAATAGGTTCATCGGGGTTTGTCACGGTGTGAAAGCAAATCCCGTCTTCTCTTTGGGACGCCTGCAGCGACGGGGATTCGGGATGCGCAGCTCTGAAGCACGCGATATGTTATTTCCTGAGTGTCTCCCTTGCCCTGTGCGTGCCAAGCATGGGCGTGCCTTGCTGGCAGCGACATCGACACACCTTGATGCAAAATAAATGACTGTGCTGGGCCAGTGTGCAGGCGAGGGAGCACCCGGTCCGGCCAGCGAGGGTGGCACATTGCTGTGGCAGGTTTGCTGATCTCTGCAGAAGGACCTGTCTGCCTTAAACGTTAAAAGGCGCAAAGGATGCCTGGGATCTAACCCAAAGTTAAGGGTAAGCGACAGTATTTCCACTCCTGGATGTGGAAGAGATATTGCACAATCCTAATAATCTAACTGGTTCAAAGATGTAATTAAGGTTTAATTGCCTGGTGCAGGTAACATGCTTAATTAACATCAGCCTGCTATTAAACAGGACTGAGAGCTTTAGCTACAGACAGGTGGTGTGCAGTCTCCCAGCATGCCTCCCCTAACAAACTAGTTTCACAGCAGTGATGAGAAATCCCACTCGCCAGCACCACTAATGCAATTCACACAGCTGGTGCCAAAACGCGTGAAGAACTCACCTAAAACTGTCGACACAGAGCCAAGGCTTTCACTTTCCCTTTCTATCACATGCCAGTGGGTAAAATATAGCTTGAAAGCACATGACAGTTTCCACCCCCAACCCCCATGTGTAGCAAGGGCAATTCAGTTGGAAGGAAGCGAGCTAAAGGGTTTTGATGTAGACAAGCTAATTTCACTAATGTTGGTGGAGCCTTTAATAACTAAACACTATCTATGAAAGGATTTCTGAAATACTGCTCCTTTCAATGAGAGAAAGGAGCTAGGGCCAAATACTGGAATAATTAAAAATATGAAGATAAATAAGATTAGTATGTTTAGATGATACAGACTCAAAGAGCATTAATTCTGTGTGACTATTCCTCCTTGTGGGCTCAAGTTCTCAAAGCCAAAGGAAATTATTTAAAGAAGAGTAATTAGACCACTATGTGTCAGGAAGTGTTCAAGTATCCTGTCTTGGGATTCAGGACATGGATTTCAGTAGGAGCCATCTGCTTAAGGCCCTTCCTGCCCTTTTCTTTTTGACTGACTGCTTTTCTGTATCATTTTTCTTTGGAGGCAGGGGAGCATTTTCTGTTTTTAAACAACTTGCTGTGACTATAAGGATTTGATTCTGTTCTTAGCTTTTTCTTGTCAAGCTCTATTATAACAATAGAAGACCAAAAAAACTGAAATGAGTGCTGACAGATCCTAGAAGTAACGGACTCTGTGTGTATGCATCAATGCAGGGCTCAAACTGCAAAGCTCAGTTTCCAAGCTGTAGAATAAAACTGTTTCTTGTATGCAGTGAGTAAGAAAAGAACTTATCTCAGTTACAAAATATTAAGGCAAGTAGAAAAATTCAACACATAAATGAGGAAGATAACTTAGTACATAATATTAATACAGGTACCTGGAACTTGAGTAACAGTACTGAAGGAAAAAGATGAGTGAGTTGATTTGAAATAGAGACCCTACTCTAAAAATGTTGCCTTTCTCTGACTGCTGGAAGCCTCAACCTGGAAGCCTTCCTGTCTGTCGAAAGCAGGTTACTGTTACATGACTTCCCTGCAGTCTAAGGCAGTAAAAGCACAACTAATGCAACTGATCCATTAGAAAGAAGAGAATTTGAAAACTATGAAAACTTGACTGTTAATTATTGCAATGTTAAGCTGAGGAGGAATGGTATTGTTGACTAGTGGAAAGCCATTTTACATAATACAATTTCCCACGTTTCAGTCAACCAAAGAGGTGCTCACTTTAATATTAGATTATTTAACATATACATGTATATTCTGTTAGTCTGAACAAAAAAATCCACTAGTAAAATATTCAAGAGTAACAATATATAAATTAAAGCAGTGAAATATTGTAGCAGAAATCAAATTAAATCATGTTTATAAGCCTCATTGGTAAGTAACTTCAGCAGCCACAGCCTTGCTGAGTTAGAGACAGCAGTGAATCTGGAGGAAAGGATTATGTCCTCCTCATTGGCACAGTGCAAAGTATGTTGGAGCAGATAGCCTCCTCATTCATTTTTAACTTCTAATGCATTATTGTTAGAATGCAGGTGTCTATTTTTAGTCACTTGAAAATGCATCAAGAAACGGTGATCTGGCTGGCTAGCTTAATTATAGCTGCAGAATTCAACTTGAAGCATCCTATAATTTTCTGATGTGTTAGACAGCCAAACACAATACTTCTCTGTCAAAATAAATTTAAAGCAGGAAAGAGATTTCAGATGAAAGCATGAGTATTAGGTTTTTAGGATAAAATTGGCCTTTGAGCCTAATGGATTTCAGCCTGGTGACGCTTAGTAATACAGGTTACTTGGTTACTATACAGTTATCTACTTGCATCAGTAACCAAAGCAAACACTTATTATTGAGGCCACCCAGAAGGCTTGTGTATAAGCGAGGACTTTTTTGTTCTTTTTTTTTTATGGCTGAACTGGAGCAGTGCATCTGACTCACTGAGCTCTTTCAGAGGGAAAAAAATTGCCAGGGGAAAAAAAATTGAAAGACAATTTATGGTGTTGCGAAAAGAATTTTTCCTCAGACAACTGTCCCCTTGGCTACTCATTCCTTCCCAGCATGGGTGAGCTGGACTGAGAAACTCAATCAGCTTTAAACTGGGAAAAATAAAAGGTTATTTGGTAACCAGCAAGCAAGCTGGTTTCCTTCCCAGCTGCCCAAATGCCCATACCATTGCAGTGCACGGGCTGCTGCAAGGTGGGCACCCAGCTGGGCAACGCTGTAGCTGAACACACAATCTGACCTTCGTCATAACTTCTTTATTCTTTGTATGTCTTCAAAGGTCAATCCGTGTGCCAGCCTGGATACTGCATTTTTCCCTGAGAAGGAAGCTGAAGATGGTCAGAGAAATCTTATAGGTTTCTTGTGTCAGAGAGCTACTCTATTCGGGATTCATGACTGAAAGGTTGATGCAATCGCGAAGTTTTTAATTTGTAGCTGTTCATAACAATAGATCCCATGAAGCACAGTGTCTTTAGCACAGCATCAAGAGTGACTTGTTGCTGCAGCATTTAGGCGAACCATCTTCCCTTCATGTTCACTCAAGTTAGTACCTGATTTTACTCCAGTCCTTTAAACATCTTGTAGAAAACTGAGATCAGTTATGAAAAACTTCAACTGCTAATGTCTGTAAGGAACATAATCTAGATTTCATCTGAGGTTTTCTGGTGACATGAAGTTGCATGGTTTTGGGATGATGATTAGTTTAGCTAAATTTCTTGGCAGATTCTAACCTGAGTATGCTAGGATTTCACTAATTGCTTTCTTCACCCGTTAAAGCTGGCTGGGGCGGGTAGGATGTTTTCCTATACACATAGCCACAATATCTTTGATCTACTCAATTCCTTTTATGCTTTCAGTATTTGGTGCAGGAAGGGAGGTTGTTCACGATTCACTTTTCGCAAAAGAAATTCCTGTGCATCTAATGGAGAATGCAGGATAAACGCTGTGCTGTTCTCATATTTGTCGTTCTGCACAGAACAGTTTGTAGATGGGGTCTCTCTTGACTCTACCCAAACAGTAATGTAACTTGTGAGATTTGGAGCATTTAGATCAAGTAGTGCCTTCACTGTCTACGGTAGCAGGATCGCTAAAAAACAAAGAGATGCAGACAGACATTCATGGTATTATACAAATGGGTAAGTACAGAATATGCTGCTGCAGGTAGGTAAAGGGGTTGATGCTCCAGTTGTCTAGAGGATTTCAGGCAGCTGAGTCTGTAGTCCACCTGTGCAAAGAACTTCATTATCACTTTCTCAGGCTATCTCAGCCAGCAACTGTGGTCTCAAAGTTATTTATATAGCTTTTCTCCAGACAGAAACTCTTAAAAGCAAACAGCTGCTTCTCTGCTAAAAATGTAACTTGAAGTCCTGGAGTTTCCTAGTGTTATGTACAACAAAGATCTACTTTGCTGTAGCGTGTGCAAAGGTAGCAGAGCACAGCTGTCTCTGAGAGAGTTCTTGCAGAAAAGCCAAAGGGTGGGGAAGACAGGCTAGGGTTCAACAGAATATTTTTCTGTACTGCTTCAGCTCTCTGACCTTAATTACCTGTTTGTGCATCGTGTGCAAGTCTCTGAAGAATCTCTAAACAGCTTTCAGGTGATTTTGAAGGCAGAGGTTGGCAAGAACAGGCCCTATTTCAGATTAAATTGCTTGGCTCCTTAAATGTTTGTATGTTCAAACCATAAAGAGTTTATTATGTTAATGCCCAAATATTGGCACACATCTTATGAGAAAATTAATGAGAAACTACCTTCCTGAGAAATGCACGCTACCTTTACAGCAACATTTCCAAGAAATTGTTTCAGAAGGTCATAGTAAAAAATGTAGGTTACTTTGCCATTTGCTAGTGCCTCTGATAAGTCCTGATGTCCTCTGAGGAGGAAGACAGGATGCTAGTTTCCCAGTAACTACACCAGGCAAACCAGAATTGCCATGGAAAGAAACAGTATCACCCCTCACATTATCCTGTTCCCTCAGCACCTTGCTTCTGCGCTGCTCCCTGTATCTGTACCTCATTGCAGCAGCTAATCTAGTCAGGGAACTAAGCTGAATGAAAATCAGTTCAGATTTCCTCCTTCCCCTTCCACCAAAAGAAGCAACTGAATAAATAAAAATCACTGCACCAGCTAAACTCGAAGGAGCGCGGCTGCATGAATGAACGGAGGAAAGGCAGGACTTGCTGTGCTAGCTGCAGCTTCAGTTGTAGGTGTCAAGCTAAGCTAAAAATATTTTAGGTCTTCATTGCTAAGGCTTTCTGGCAGTGCTTTCAGAAGGACTTTAATTGTAGGAAGAGACAATATCATTTAGAAAAAAATAACTTTATTTTTGTTTATGCAGTGTTGAAAGAATCTGGAATGCAAGTCAAGCTTGACAGAAAGCGGAGACCAGCAGTTCTGTCAGTAACATTTGGACACTGCTGCAATTCTTCTTTTAAGTTTTTGAGAAACTTAAGAGTCACCTTGTACCAGAAAGCAAGACTCCTGATATAGTAATAAGTGTAAAATTATAAGTCTAACTCATTAGGCACGGAGCTGAAGTTTCCCTGAGAAGACATACATTACAAACTAGTTTATAAACTTTGTATCACATAATCAGGGAGAATTTAAGTGTACAAAGGCAAGATTTTGCTACAAAAAAATTGAAACACAAGTCCTTAATACTTCAAGCTGAAGATGAAGCTTCCAAGAGAATTAAAAAATCATGTATTACAGAACTGCAGCAATCAAATTTACATCAAGTGATGACAATTGGCTTTGGTATATCCCCTTTTGTTTAGTTTTCAAACAAATTCCAATGTGAATTTCCTGAGATCTTTCAGTATCTCAACATGAACTTTCTGCAGTCCAGCTGCTTCTTTTCCATTTTTCTCTCCATCTTTCCAGTTACTATTACAGTCACAGAAAACAACCATGCATGATTACAGTCATGGAAAACAACCATGCATGATATGCATTTTCCAGGCCTTTGAACAAATGGTTTAGCTGAAAGAAGTCCATTAGTTACACTTTTTAGATAACAATAAATATTCCAAATATTTGGGCTTCCAAAAATTGCTGTCTTTAACCTAATCCCATAGTTTCTACCCAAAGTTCCAAGCCTCAACATGCAATGTGAGGCATCCTTGTCTTCACTTGAGACAGGTTGTCTCTCCTCCTTCTTCATGGACCTCCCTGTGAGGCAGAGCCTCATTGCCACCCCACCAATGTGATGACAAAGCATGTCAGCACCACCACCACCACCACCACCACCACCACCATACATGTTAAAGTATATAGCTGTATCTTATTTCTACCGATGTTTTATAAAACACAAAGCCAATATTTCAGTTCTTTTGCTGATACAAAGCTTTGTGTCGCAAATACTCTTCCAAGCATTTCACAGCAAAAGGGTCAACATCAGTATCGAACTTATTAGCAAAGAAGTGGTGGTTTCGCAACATCCAGTTCAAGTCTCCTGCTCCAAAAACGCAGACAGAGCGAACGTGAATCCCACTGCATGGTGGGTAGGGCGCACCTTTAGACACGTCGCCTTCAAAGTACTGCCACTTCACAAACCTGGCCAGCGCATTCATGTCAGAAACATCAAACTTATTACTGGAAGAAACTGCACCTGGGACTTCAGGGATTCTCTGAATTGTTGCCCACAGGTACTCATCAGGGCTGTAAGTGTCTTTTGCCCACTCAATAAATGAAAGGATTTTGCTGTTTTCTAGTATGTGTCCTACAAATCTTCTGCTAATGACAAAATAGGCACTACCAGAAAAAATTGGAGTACTGAGAGGTGGTCGTTGTTTGTCTATGCCTGTGTTCTTTACTTTACCATCAATAATCTCATGGTGCTTTTTCCACCTTACTTCTTTAGAGAGAGGCATTTTTTCCGTTTCCAAGCTATTTTCACCTTTAAGGGCTTTCAGCCTCTCTACTATTTCCTGGTTGGTCTTAATAGGAAAGTCCATGCCACAAAGGTTTATTAAGTATTTCCACTTCGTACTTCTTCTGTAGAGGTCTTTCATGCAGTTAATGTCTGCCTGCACCCTGCTCCATGAAGCATATACAACACTCTCTAACTGGCTGGAAATAAAGACATTATCAAAACATGAAACTATTCCCTTCACAGCAGCAAAAAAGGATTCTGGAGACTTTTTGTCAACATGAATGCAGTAAAAATTCTGAGGAGCATAGATTGATCTTAGAAGTCTATCAAGCATCTCAATTTTGTGATAAACCACTATGGAGTAAGCAATTGGAAATTCAGCTTCTTCATTGCTGAGAGGTTCCATAATATATTTCCTAGTCTTGGTAAAGGAGGCACAGTCTGTTGTCATATTAATATAGTCATTTGTTGTTAGTTTGGGGCGTTTCTTAAATGACACAGATAATGTCTCAAGCTTTACCTTTTGAATTTCTTCTATATCACCCTCCAATATCTTCGTGCAGCTAATACTGCTGATAGGATCTTCATTAGTCAGCTCCAGATGCCTCCGATTTAGGAAGTCTGGTTTCTGGTTAACTTTCAAAACTGAAATTATTACTAGAATAAGAGTTAGCCCCAAGAAAAGCCTGAAGAGTGAGTTGTGGCAAAACCGTAGTTTCCTTTTCAGCATTTCAAATATCCGGTACCTTCACAGAGCTAAAAAAATTGCCCTCCACTCTTCTCATACCAGCTTCAACAACTTCAGAAAAATCAGTTTGTGTTTCTCATGAGGCTGGTGCATTTGTCGGGGGAGATGGAAGGGAAAATCCTACAAGAAAATGAAATACGAATGACAGGCAACTACTAAAAGGTTACTTTAAAAAATAAGTGGCTAAAGTTCAGTTATTAATTATTGATTGTAAAAAGGTGAGTAGTTCAGACAAAAGGATTTTCTTGAAAAGTAGAGATTAATGAATAACATTATTTTATTTCTCTAAAAAAAAGACTGGGAGAAACAGACAGCTTTCATGAGACACTATTTCCTAGCTTCTGTCAGGTGTAGTACTAGGGCTACAAACTGCAGTGCAGACTGAGAGCTTGTTCAGCTGCATCTGACAAAATTAAAGCCAGTAAATTGGATATGTTACTGAGAAGCAAGTATCTGGTGTTAATTCATGCTTCAGAGTTTGACAAGAAGGTTTCATATCCACTCTAGCAGTGACATAGATTTCACTACATGTTCCATTTACCACTTACTTCCTGGAAGCTATTCGCTCTTCATCTTCTCACCCGGAAAGCAGTCCCTGAAGAGTTTCAAGATTTTGTGTATGAGATACAGTCTCTTTAACATGCTGCAGGTGATCCTAGAAATACCATCAGGAAAGAGCTGGAGAGAAAGAGAGAAAGAAATTAGCACAAAACTGTTGTGACTGAATTGCTGAAGGATCTCTTTCAAGGTAAAAGCATAAAGGTAATACTTATGATCCATCTTTAAACCTGCTCTGTTTAAGTCCCTGCAAATGCACAAACCTAGGAGAACAGCAGTGCTGTTATCCTTGTTTAGACGCATTTATTCTCTACGATTCAGCAATCTGTTTTTACATGAAAACATTCTGCAAGGCTGAGTCACAACATTTATAATCTGTCAATGTCATTTTCAGCCTTATTTCACAGACACTACTTTACTTCTGCTCATTAGTCCTGTTTCCCCTTAAAAATCTTATTCTGTGTCAGCACTCTGTGAGGGATCGCTGCACAGTTATGCAGCTGCTACAGCAGTAGTTGTTGAGAAACCTGCAGTCTAGAGAGGCTTAAAGAACTGGATTTCTGTTTTGTAAGTACCTCCCCATACAGATAAACTGATCACGAATAGGACATCCTTAAACAACTTCCATTGCTGCTTGAATGTCATTTGTACTTACAAACCTTTTTGTCTGAGTAACTCAGTGCAGGTTTGAATTTCAAACCAAGCCATAGTTGCAAAAGCCAATATAGTTTACAGAGACTGTCTTCCGACACTTAAAGCTGTACTTAAAAACTTGATGTAATTAAAATTAAAATTAAAAACTTAATGAAACACTGAGGTGTTTGAGAGACATATAGCTCCTTTCATTCACACAATTTTTGTGAACAGTTTTAGTGACTCTGAATAACCTTTTGACCAGCTCAAAGAGCAATTTTTACCAAAAACAATTGGTAAGAATATCTGTTTTACAATGAAGCGTGCACTGTGTCCTGTACTGGGTTTTGCAGTAGACAGTTCAGCATAAAGTTTTTTTTCTTATTCTTTTCTGTTAAGCTAGCCTAATATTGTTTTAGCTTTTAATTCTCAAACTGTGGCTTTTAACTTGCTACTTGCAAGTCACAGAACACGTGTGTAGATGTAAGAGATTGCAGTTTGGCGTTACGGAGTTTTTTGGCAGCAACAGTGCCATTGGGATGCGCCACACATCATGACCACCACTGTGCCTGCAGCATCACAGACTGACTTGGGGAACTGATCCGGCTGGGTCGGGGTGTATGGATGGAGGGGTGGGATCACTGCATGACTGTCTTGCACAGCTATAAGGATCAGAGATATTTGACACCTGTATTATCACCAAATATTTCATAATTGAAGCCACTGCCAGGCAAAAAGTCGCAAACTATTTGTGAGTAACAACATTATATGAATATCTTATTTACTATCAAGGGTACTTTGTTTCCAGAGTTGCACCTGTAATTACTTTATCCTGCATTTGTGAAGATGAACATTTATTCCAAGTCTGTTGTAGGTAAATAGTGAAGTCAAACTGAAAGAGTTAAAGTTTTGCCTCTTACAGTAAGTAACAGGTGAACTAGTGTGCAATTACATCTGTAAGTGTACCTTTTAAGTATCAGGTCTCAGACTTCAGAATTTGAATTCAAAAAAAGAAAAGTGAAATTCCACAACTACCGTTTTTAGCTTGGGATGTGGCCTTAAACCGAATGATGTAATTTAGAGCAACATTTAAACTGAAATACATTAAAACTTATCACACACTTACTTGCATGAGATCCTGCTAGTTCTGTCTCATATGTCCAATCCAATAAAAATAATATCCATTACATATTAACTTAAAAGAGGAAGGACACTAACTTTGTGATAGTTTCCATAATATGTATACAGCATATATTTATATAGGCTGAAACTTTGATAGTGGTCACCCTTAAATTACTGATTTCTTCCAACTAACTTAGAAATGAAGACTTTCCTAAAAGTTAAAAAACACTTCAAATACACTTGTATTTGCAAAGTTTTAGTTGACTGGAGTGGGAATGCTTCTCCTTTTAGGATCCCAGTCAGCATTGCTATTTCATTGTACTCTCGATTTATATAGGAGCACTAGCATCGTGGAACAACATATGCTTTGAAAAGATTGCCACCTCCACCCCACCCTGTTCTCTACAGTGCAGGAGTCAGCGCCTTAACTGAAAGCTACCATTACGATCCTTACCTGCTACAAAATTTCCAAAGAATAGAGCTTGCTATGAAGTCTTTCGTGCTTCTGTTTTATAGTAAGACTTGTTTAACTCTTGTCCTCAGTGTTATATAGAAAAAATTGAAAGCTGAATACAGCACAAAGAATCTGTTTCAGAAAGCCCTTCTACATCCACCTGTATGCAATTCCTCTATCATTTTGAGCTGAGAATAATCACACCTTGCACTTCTATTATACAAAAATGAAATATCTGCAAACATTACACGTAGCGTGGCTCTTATCTTTAGGCGGAGGTTTTTCCATAGGCAAATTTGTCTCACTGACACACTGCTCCTTCTGAACAGTCTTAACAATAAGCTGCTATTTGTTTATGCTTGTAATTGCTTTGTAAGAAGTACTAAAACCTGACCATATCTTATTCTTTGCAAATGCAGACCTTCATAGAGTAAGGAAAGATTTGGCACCTTTCATTTACTAATATGCCTGTTTTCTGTTTTAGAAAGTTTGGACAGAATACTCATTAATATAGTTTCACACCGCACTCAGCAAAGTCTTTAACATTTTTTTCTCAAGCCGTATATCGCTTTGGTGTGCACATTGAAAAACGCAGTGCTGGGAGGGCAGGAAGGAGGTTTGTGTAGCCGCAGATAACAGACCGCATGCTGCAGCCTCCGTCTTGCTCTTGTTGAAGTTCAGTCTCATTAAGTTACTTACTTGACCAGAGTCATTCTTTTACTGCCTCCTTCTCACATTTGAACCTATATTTTTGATGAAGCAGGCATTCAAAGGGGAAGCCACGGATACAGTAGATGCTGGTACCTGGAGGAGTTACGACAAAGGTTTAGCTTGCTGCCTGCTTTCCTCTTCCCAGCAAAAATTATTCTTCACTGCCTTATACAGGCTGCAAACTCTGACTAAACACCACAACAATGCACCAGGTTGTTTTGACTTGACTTTTGCTAAAGACTACTGTTTGACATTTAAATAGAGCCGAGCTCATGGGAAGGATTATTACATCTGGTTTAAATCTCTAATTCTGACTCTTGTTCCATGTCAGAGGGAAATCACTTGAAACACCTGCATCTTAGTTTATTTGTCTCTGAAATAAGGCATCATTATGTGGCAGTTTGGGGGATGTCTTGGTGGAAGTTAGGTTCAGATTTAACTTTTATATTATCGTAAAGGTGCTAGCATAAAATAGCTGATTTTGATATGGATGTCTTTACCTGGTTGCTGTATAAACTTGAGTTAACCCCACAAACTGATAGATCTGATAGAAACATCTGATAGAAATAAGTCTGCAAGAGGCTATATGGGCACTTATGCCAAAAGAGTCAACTAGGAATAACTTTCATCAAGGGAAAGCTGCAGGCACAGGCAGGAGGGAGCAGTGTCCTTTTAGCTCAGCTCAGCATGCGATTTCAGATAAGTATGACTTCATTCATACCTAAAAACAAACAGAAAATCCCACAACAAATGTAACTCTTCAATGGAAAGAAAAGCTTTCAAAAGATTATACCATAACTCAGAGGGAGACCAAAGTTCATCTGGACTTTTCATGTCAACTGGCTAGACTGCAGCTGTGCATGTAATGTTAGTGCTTTTGGGAAGGAGCATGGGAGTACTGGCATGTTATACTTGTGCTGTAGGGTTTGTGCTAAGCTAGGAGATTTTTCATGGTGGTTTGCAGTAAATATAACGTGCCTACATTGCTCCAGTGAGATGCTCTGAAGGAGGACATGTGCCACTCAGCGTGCAGCAGCACTCCTGGGCTGTGGTCACGCCATGTTGTCCCATCCGTGATGCGCTGCCGGCGAGAGGGGCAGCCTGTGCCCCTCACTCCCGCCACCCGCACCCAGCATCAGAAAGTCTCACCCAACAGAGAAGTTTCGGAGATGTAGCTTCACACAACTCTGCAGTCCAGCAAACTGAGATTCCCATTTTTAGGGTCTTGTTTGGCTTGATATGGTTGAAAATAGGTAAGGCATCTTTCCCTAAACCAGGGTCTCTAATCAGTGTTTTACATTAGTACTATTTCCTGGGACTATTTTTTTTTCAATTTACATCACTTCAGCTTCCTCCTTCTGCAAGAGACTTTATGTTGTCACTAGTTCTTTTGCAGAGCTAGGAACATGTAAAATACAGGTCAATACCACGTAATCATTCTTACTGCATGTGTCTCCCAGAAAGAGTGCAAACTTATGCTTGTTTATTAAGCTCTACTGTCAATTGACAATACTTAATAGATTAAAAGTATCATCAGAATTGGCAGGATGGGCTCCCTAGTGTTCATCCATCACAGCTCTTCCCTTGTAACAAGCCATCTAAAATGCACCATGCTCACGTGTCCTGCTTAAAATAGGTTAGAATAGACTCAACCCCAAAGCTAAATATTTATTTTTTGTATTTAAGATAGTTATACTTCTTAAGATAAGTATAATTTTTCCTTAGAAAAAGCAATTAGAGCATGCTGTGAAAAGACATATACTCCCACTTCATGATAAGATAAAAATCACCAGGGGCTGCAGGCAGGGGGACTGAAAGCAGTTATCTTCTGGTTTTGGCACTTCAGCCATTTCTCACATGAATGGAAAAAGTGTCAAGGCAAATCAGCACACAGCTAATTACTATGCAGTATGTCAAACACCGATTGGCGTCCAAAAGAAAGAAAACGCTCTAGCCTCCAAAGCACGCCAAGGTTCAGAGGGGACCAGCCGAAGGAGAAAGAAGTACTTTGAGGTACTTCAGCAGCCTGGAAGTCTTGTAAAGGAGCGACAGCAAGCAGGCAGGGAGGAGTGCTGGGCTGGGTAGAGCCACGGCGCTCGGCAGGAGGCCAGCGCCAGCCCTGAGGAGCACAGGCAAGATCTGACAGGGCTGGTAGGTCCTGCTGCGACGTTCAGTGTCGCTGCTCTCGGCCTCGCGGGCTGCGTAACTGCAGGGGATGAAGCACTTCCAACTCTTTCCTTTCTTTTTCCCTCCTGTTCAGCTGCCGCTGAAGAATATGAGAGGAAGGAGACAGCGACAGTGGCTCGCTTGTGGTTGCTTCGGTGAGTTTGGGCAGGCAGCTGAAGTGGGGAGATCCCCACAATGGGAGCATCGCACAGGCCTCCAGTGTATGCCCACAGGCGCATCAGCTTTTAATCGTAGCTTTACATCAGGTATTTGAAACCTTTCCAGCAGTCACTGTAAAATCCTATGCCCGTTTATGAGAACTGGAGATTTTTTTTTTTATGGAAACCCACTGAAGAAAGGCTGAGTGAAAAATGTAGTGCTGAGCATACCCACCTCTGAGGTGGTACTTGGGAGAGGCTATGAGACAAGAAATACATTTGACAGGGAAGAATTGAGGGCAAAACTGACTTATTTTTCCCTTTTTTTTGCCTCAGAGAGGGGAAAATGTAAAGAAACTCCAGCTGACCCCCAGAATAGTGAGTGAGTGGGTGTTGACCTAAAGTCAAATCCCTGCTCTTCACAAATTCCACCCAAGATAGGAAGCTCCTCCTCGACACTTCACCAGAAGACCCTCCACAGAGGGCTGATTTGCTCCTTGATGTGTTTTACCAGGGTGTGTGCAGCATGCTTCAAGGCACACATGTCCCGCAAAGCAGTTTTTATAATTAACCTGCTTCCATTCAGGTTCAGTTATGCAGAACACTAATTCTGGGGAGGAAGTGATTTTTGAAACCCATAAACACCTTGCCTAAACACAAATGCGTGTAGGCACACATGTGAACTGCACAGGCACGTGGTTATCTGCGGGGATGTGCTACCCGCAGAACGGAGTCACTTTTACTCAGCATTTCCATGATATCAAAGCAGTACGATGTTGAAAGCAGTTATGCCTGTAACTGAATGAAAGTGCTCGTGTTTATTCCGTTAGAATGTCCTCAGTCTTACTGAAAGTAAGTATTAGTCACAAACAGAGCATATGGAGTCAGACTATTAGACTTCATGGGATTAAGGACTTAATTCTGAAAGTCATGTACAGACAGCAGCAGGCTTCCATGTGGGCTCACTAGCCTGATCATTGACAGCACCCTGCAAGGCCAGGACCTTATCCTTCAGAGTGGATTTAAAAATATATATAAGAAAAAAAAGCCACTTTTTTTTAGAAAGAATTAACAAAGTTCTAGTTCCGTGTAAGTATAGACGCCAGCTTTAGACAAAACTCCACAAATGACTGGTACTGCTACACCCACCACCCCACGGAGATAAAAGAACGAGAGTAGTTAGGGGTGGTGAGCTAATTTTCAGGGAAAAAGGATGAAAATAAATTCAACACTGTGATTTATTTTGAGATCTTGTGTACGAATGTCACACACTAGAATCCTCCCCTTTAAACCAACAACACTAAAACCCTCATGAACACACACTTGATGTGTAAAATAGCATTTGAAAAAAAATGTATTTTTTACTAGCCTTTCTAGTAATCTCTTGAGCTACTATATCAAATAAATCATCTTCAGAGCAGAGCTCCAAGTCTGATCTCCATTAGCGTTCCTGTCTGTCTGTACAGGTCCCACAGGCAGAGCTGAAACAGTAAGAAATTTCAGCTAAGCAAAATACAGCTGCTACAGCAAAGTCGTTTGAGCAACCACTTTCTACCTCAAAAAGTCTAGGTCCCTTAGTGCTGAAGAAAATAAATGTGTTTTATCTCAGCAAAAAGTGCAATCACAAGTCCCAAAATAAAAAATACAATTAAGGCAATATTGCCCAGTTTAACCCACAGTAAAATTGCTTCACATTCATCAGGTTAATTTGTATGCACTGGCTACACTGAAGTGAAATGTATACCCACTTTTTCACACTATTCTCAAGCTGGATCTATAAATTGCCCTGGGGTGGAGCACATTTTGCATCTCTGGTGCCTGCTTGTAGATTTTGCTATTTGCTCCCTTGTGTGTTTCAGAAAGGGACAAACTGGCAGACCCTGTTAGAGGAAAGGTAATATCATCACTAAATCTAGTGGGGAAGGGAAGAGGCTGTCAAACTTCTGAGTACTTAGATTCCCTCTTCAAACATAACATTTAAAATACTATTCTGAGGAGGCTTTCTTAGCCCCATTTAGAAGGTGATGTTTTAAAGCCATGCCTACAGCTACACTTCATCAGTGAGCTAAAGGACAAATAGCACCAGCAGCAATAACTTTCTCCTCTGAAAATAACAGATCTCTGCCTTACAGTTGCAGCCCTAATAAGGATCAGCTCAAGTGCACAGGTTTAACTCTATTGTGCAAGAAGTCAATAAAATAACCTGTTCTTTAATTTATGGTTTAAGAAGTACTCTATAATTTTTGTTTGCTTTGTCATTCACTTTAGATGAGTTCAATTTGATCTTCAAGACAATTGCACATAAAAATACAGTTCAAAAATACAAGTTTTACTTGCCTGAGGAGCAGACAGTACTGGAAAGTAAGTTCCATTGCAATATACCCAAGAAGCAGACAAAAGCCATGCTATAGTTTGTAGTGCTGTATATACCATGAGCATTGTTTAACTTTCACTGCCATCACAGCAGCAATTCAGACTGGGAGAGAACTGATGCCTCTTTCTGTTATTCCCCTTCTTACAGGATTTTGCAGTATAAAAACAGCCCAACTCTTTGCCCCTGCCCACCTCCACCCCAAATAAACAAAAAAGGCATAAAAATCTAACGAAGAGTAACATGTACAATTAGAATAGGAGAAACAAAATTGGGAATATTTTGTTAACATTTACACAATACAGTGTTCATCATGATTTACAAAATTCTTGTTTGGTGGATGCAAACAGCTCTCTGAGATAATCCAGAGTTTTCTGAGATGCGATGAGGTGCGTGTATGCTTTCATTAAGGTTCTCATTTAGTTTCACAACCGTGCTACTTACGAGAACGCTTTATGTTACAAGAAGTAGTTTCCCTGGAGCTACAAAGTAAACCTAGTGGCACAAGTTTACGTCAGCAGCACTAGCAGGGCATGCTACATTCCTGGGGAAATGCCTTTTCTTTTCGTTTCTTCAGAGAGAATGGTAGGTTGATGCTGCTAAGTATGTTCAAGTTTCAGTAGCTTATGAACCAAAGTAAGTGGAGAACTTTTGGATTATGTTGGGATTCCAAGGAAAACCAGGAGGACATGATTAGAAAAAATAAGGTAAATCTTTTCATAAGACCAGCAGTAGGTTTTCCACTGTAGCAACAAATCTGGAGAGCTGGATTTTGCTTCTATATATTCTCAACATGGCAGACTGTAAATCTTTGACATGTATGAGTAAGTTTCTCAGTTCCTGCAACTGAAGTTTAGAATAAGAGAACAGATCTTTGCAAAGGGATTTATGTTTTCTTAAAGCAGTTTTTGGCCATTCTAACCTCAGGAAAGAAGTATTACACATGATTTCACCTGTAGAGCCCCTGGCAATTCAGGTTCATAGGAAAGAGACAATGCTGGTGATTGATTGCTGTCTACTGCAGGCAGACTAGTGAATCATGGAAGGGGAAAAAATAAAAGCAGAATTTTCTATTGTATGTGCCTACTTCCAAAAGCAATGTACCATCCTAACTGAGCTCCAACTTGAGCAGCAAATACTGCATTATTTATCTTTGTGCTTCACAAGAATTTTCAAGTTAAATTTGGTAGACCCAGATGCTAGATTTGTCCACTCTCCTGTTACTAAGGTTTCTGACTCATGAAGGCTTGTTGTTCTTGCCAGCTCTGAAGTCGCCCACCTCAAATTCCATTAAAAAAAAAAAAGTTAAAAATTGCAGGCTCCACACTGGCAGTTTCCTGCTGCTGCCACTCTTCCTTTTTCCACAAAGAAACCCACTTTTCAGAGCAACATTTAAAACAGGCAAAGTGTCAGAGCATAACTGAACCTCTGGTCAGGCTTCTGAACCCTCTTGCCCAACTTGGGTCACAAAAAACTATTTACAACCTCCTAAACAGCTTTGCTATTAAGAAAAAGGAGTTTTTGTTAGGGTGTTCTCTGTTCTAGCAAGTTTAAAAGGGGGATGGAGGGGAGGAAACACACCACCTTAGTAGCATGATACATCAGGAGCATCAGATGTCCCCTCTCCCCTGTGCTCCCTAAATGATTTCACACCAAGGCGGGTGTTTCCATGGCCAACAGCCTCCTGTGTGTTCCCCGCATCCTGTGGGAGGTGCCAGCCAGTGGGTGCTCTGGCCTGGCCATGGAAAAGTGGAGGGAAAGAAGGGAAAGAAAGAAGAAGGGAAAGAAAGAAAGAGAAAGAAGAAAGAAAGAGGAGAGAAAGAGGAGAGAAAGGGGAAAGAAAGGGGAAAGAAAGAAAGAGGAGAGAAAGAGGAAAGAAAGAGGAAAGAAAGGGGAAAGAAAGAAAGAGGAGAGAAAGAAAGGGGAAAGAAAGAAAGAAGTAAGGAAAGGAGGTGTTACCAAAAGGGTAGAAGGGAAGGAGGGAAGAAGGGGGAAAGAGAGAAGGGAAGAAGAAAGGAAGGGGGAAGGGAAGAAGGGAAGAAGGAACGAGGCGGGGACCGAAAGAAGGGAAGGGAAGAAGAAGAAAGGCGCGGCAGCTCGTCTTCCCTCCCTCCCAGCGCGGCACCTGCCCGGCGATCACCCCCGTCCGCTTCGGGGCCGGGGCCGGGGCCGGGGCCGCTCCGCGGAGGGCGCGAAGGACGCCCGGGCAGGGCGACGCTCGCAGCCCGGCCCCGGCCTCGGGCCCGGCCCGGTCCCGCCCGCAGCACCCACCTGCGGGGCGGCCGCCGCTGCAGCTCGGCGCGGCTCGGCGCGGCTCGGCGCGGCGGGGAGGCTCCGGCAGCCGCCGCTGCCCCAGCGCACAGCGCCGCCGCCGCCGCCGCCGCCGCCGCCCGGCCGCGGGCTCCCGGCCCGGCCCCCGCCGACCCCTCCGCCCCGGCCCGCCCCGGCCCGCCCGCCCCCTCCTGCAGCCGCCCTTTTCTAGCGCGTGCGGTTTTGTTCTCCGGTTTTTCAGGCTGCCCCTGCCAGTTTCGGCGACGCTGTTCAGGAGGGAGCGGGCGCCTTTGCCGCAACGGGGGCAAGCGCCCCGCTGCTCGTGGCACAGCCGGGAGCTCCCGCCGGCTCCGCGCAGCGGCGCAGCGAGCGCCAGCAGGGAGCTGGGAGCTAACCGGGAAGGTGCAAGGTTTGGTTTCGGGGAGCAGAGGCCAGCGCAAGGGCGCCAGGACCGGGGGAGCCGTCGCTGCCGGTGGCAGCTCAGATGAGACGGGGCAGGTCAGGCGCGGGCATGGTCTGCAAGACTTCGGATCAGCAACCTCATGTCATCAAGCAAAATCTCATTACATACGTACCTCTTGTGTAGAGAGGTAGCATTGGCAGTCCTCCCCTTTTCCTGACAGGTGGGGAAAAAAACGTGGCCTTTCTAGTGTGTCTGTTAGTTATAGGGACAGGCTTGTGGCAGACCACGACATTAAAAAAAGGCTTTTACTCTGGAAACCTAGTAGTGATTGGTAACAGAAGTTCTCAATGGGAGTGAAAAACTACTTTTTTTGAAGGTGGTGGTGGGGGGAAGATTTCCTACTTGCTTTCCCAACAGAGACCACTGATTTCTGGTACTACTGACACAACTGATAACTTGAGTCCAGTGGGTCTTGCATGTGAACTAGGGCAGTAAGAGAAGTCAAAGATGGGGTAAATCCTTCTTTTGCTAAAATGTCTGCAAAACATCACAGTCACGGCATTGCAATGCAATGAGTATTATCAGTGGAGCTGAACACTTAGTATTTTTAAACATGTTAACGGGGCATACCAAAGGTAAGCTTCGGAGGCAGGCATTTTCTTTTGCTGTTTTTCATTGTCCCTGCCTTGCTGCTCACACAACTACAGAAGCAAAGAAGCATGTTGGCCCAAGCACAGCACCAGAGGCGATGTATATTGCTGTACAAAAAGTAGCCTCTAACAACTGTCTCCCACAGAGAAAAGGATTTAGGCCATGGCGTAACTGTTGGCTGTGGGCATAATAAAAGGACACAGGTATATGCCAGAAGGAACAAAGATGGAATAAAAGGAAGGTGACCAGGAGGGCTCCACTTCATGTCTTTTGTCAGCCATTCTTGGTCACTGGATGTAGGCAGAATTTTGGCACTGAATGTTAGCATGTTCTTTAAAAATGTTACTGTATAGACCAAATTTTCAGTGAGTCTGTAGCAGGGGTATACCCACCAAAAGATCTACAAATGGAAACTGGTTCTTTAAAATTTTAGATGCATAAGGATCTTAAGTATTTGGTTGTTCATAATCTTAGATGCTCCCCTAAGCCACAAATGTAATGTAGGGCTCAGGTTCAGTCCACTATTAATCTACCTAAAATAAGCAAGTGTAGCTAAGAAGTGTTATTCTTCCATAAAATGATTATAACAGGCAAGATGGAAAAGACCCAGTCAAGCTTGACTAAAAAATTCTTCCTAACCTTTATAAAAGTAAAGATGGTTTTGCATTTAATTCCAAATTCAGCATAATTCAAATAAACGCATCCTTTAAGATGGGATACATTTTATGGGACAAAGATAGTATCAAATCAGTAACACAAAAATATTCTTCCCACTCCCATGATGAAGATGACATTACACAGGACAGTAGGCAATGGCTGTGTGAATTACTGAGCAGTAAAGGTACTGGCACCATTAGTGCTCTCTGCAGGCATTTCAGGGCTTTTGTTATTTTTTTTTTAAGCAAAAAAAGCATTAACAATTAAGTCATTACTGAAAGCAGTTAATTCAGGCAAATGGCTGAAGTATGAAGTATGTTATTTCCAATTTTTGCTCAGGTAGAAAGTGGAGTTGTTCATAGATTGACATGACTGGACTTGAATGGCAGTGCTGGCAAAATCTCATCATTTGTTTATTGCAGCTTCATGAAATTTCAGTGAGTGTATATTAATTATGGTTCCTTTCATGCATAGTTTTTGACAACTTATCCTGAAAAAAATGGATAACGTGGGTTTGCACAGTGGTTTTCAAACTTCTAATCTCAAGGCTGGAATACGTTGAGGACGGAGTGCCCAGGCTGCTGCTCACTTTGTGATAGACCAGTGAGAGATGTACATTTGCTTTTTAGGAAAGACAGGCCAGGAAGGCGAAGTGGAGTTGCTCTTTATGTGAGAGAGCAGCTGGAATGTATTGAGCTGTGCCTAGGGGTGGATGAAGAGCAAGTCGAGAGCTTCTGGGTAAGGATCAAAGGGCAGGCTAGCATGGGTGACACTGTTGTGGGTGTTTACTACAGGCCACCTGATCAGGAAGAGGAAGTCGATGAGGCCTTCTACAGACAGCTGGAAGTAGCCTCACGATCCCAGGCCCTGGTTCTCATGGGGGACTTCAACCACCCCGATATCTGCTGGAAAGACAACACAGCTAGGCACAGACAGTCCCGGAGGTTCCTGCAGAGCATTGGTGACAACTTCTTGACACAGGTGGTGGAGGAGCCAACAAGGAGAGGTGTGCTGCTGGACCTCGTACTAACAAACAAAGAAGGACTGGTGGAAGATGTGAAGGTCGGGGGCAGCCTTGGCTGCAGTGACCATGAGATGGTGGAGTTCAGGATCCTGCGAGGAGGCAGCAGGGCACCAAGTAGGATCGCAACCCTGGACTTGAGGAGAGCAAACTTCGGCCTCTTCAGGGACCTGCTTGGAGGAATCCCATGGGTGAGGGCCCTAGGAGGAAGGGGGGTTCAAGAGAGCTGGTTAATATTCAAACATCACTTCCTCCAGGCTCAAGAGCGGTGCATCCCTATGAGTAGGAAGTCAAGCAAAAGAGGCAGGAGACCTGCATGGATGAGCAAGGAGCTCCTGACAAAACTCAACCAGAAGAAGGAAGTATACAGAAAGTGGAAAGGGGGACAGGCCACTTGGGAGGAATATAGGAACACTGTCAGAGTATGCAGGGATGTGACGAGGAAGGCTAAGGCCCGTTTGGAATTAAATCTGACAAGGGATGTCAAGGACAACAAGAAGGGCTTCTTCAAATACATCAGTAGCAAGAGGAAGACTAGGAAAATGCGGGCCCTTTGCTGAATGGGGTGGGTGCCCTGGTGACGAAGGATGCAGAGAAGGCAGAGTTACTGAATGCCTCTTTTGTTTCAGGCCAGCCCTCGGGAACCCCAGACCCTGGAGGCAAGAGAGAAAGTCTGGAGAAAGGAAGACTTTCCCTTGGTGGAGGAGGATTGGGTTAGAGATCATTTAAGCAAACTTGACACCCACAAATCCATGGGCCCCGATGGGATGCACCCACGAGTGCTGAGGGAGCTGGTGGATGTTATTGCTAGGCCACTCTCCATCGTCTTTGCAAGGGCATGGAGAACAGAAGAGGTGCCTGAAGACTGGAAGAAAGCCAATGTCACCCCAGTCTTCAAAAAGGGCAAGAAGGAGCACCCAGGGAACTACAGGCCAGTCAGCCTCACCTCCATCCTTGGAAAGGTGATGAAGCAGCTCATCCTGGAGGCCATCTCCAAGCATGTGGAGGACAAGAAGGTGATCAGGAGTAGTCAGCATGGCTTCAGCAAGGGGAAATCATGCCTAACCAATCTGATAGCCTTCTCTGATGGAATGACTGGCTGGGTAGATGAGGGGAGAGCAGTGGATGTTGTCTACCTAGACTTCAGCAAGGCTTTCGACACTGTCTCCCATAACATCCTCATAGACAAGCTCAGGAAGTGTGGGTTAGATGAGTGGACAGTGATGTGGATTGAGAACTGGCTGAATGGCAGAGCTCAGAGGGTTGTGATCAGCGGCGCAGAGTCTAGTTGGAGGCCTGTAGCTAGCGGTGTCCCCCAGGGGTCAGTCCTGGGTCCAGTCTTGTTCAACTTCTTCATCAGTGACCTGGATGAAGGGACAGAGTGCACCCTCAGCAAGTTTGCCGACGATACAAAACTGGGAGGAGTGGCTGATACACCAGAGGGCTGTGCTGCCATTCAGAGAGACCTGGACAGGCTGGAGAGGTGGGCGGAGAGGAACCTCATGAAGTTCAACAAAGGCAAGTGCAGGGTCCTGCACCTGGGGAGGAATAACCCCATGCACCAGGACAGGTTGGGGGCTGACCTGCTGGAAAGCAGCTCTGCCGAGAAGGACCTGGGAGTGCTGGTGGACACCAAGTTAAGCATGAGGCAGCAATGTGCCCTTGTGGCCAAGAAGGCCAGTGGTATCCTGGGGTGCATCAGGAAGAGTGTTGCCAGCAGGTCGAGGGAGGTGATTCTCCCCCTCTACTCAGCCCTGGTGAGGCCACATCTGGAGTACTGCGTCCAGTTCTGGGCTCCCCAGTACAAGAGGGACGTGGCACTACTGGAGCAAGTCCAGCGAAGGGCTACAAAGATGATTAGGGGACTGGAGCATCTCTCTTATGAGGAAAGGCTGAGAGAGCTGGGCCTGTTTAGCCTGGAGAAGAGAAGGCTGAGAGGAGATCTTATCAACGTGTACAAGTATCTGAAGGGAGGGTGTCAAGAGGATGGAGCCAGACTCTTTTCAGTGGTGCCCAGTGACAGGACGCAAGGCAACGGGCACAAACTGAAACACAGACGCTTCCATCTGAACATGAGGAAAAACTTCTTCACTGTGAGGGTGGCAGAGCACTGGCACAGGTTGCCCAGAGAGGTTGTGGAGTCTCCTTCTCTGGAGATTTTCAAAAGCCGCCTGGATGCGATCCTGTGCAACGTGCTCTAGGTGACCCTGCTTGAGCAGGGGGGTTGGACTAGATGATCTCCAGAGGTCCCTTCCAACCTCAACCATTCTGTGATTCTGTGGTTCTGTGACATCTGTGAAACAAAATCAAGTAAAAAAGAAAAAAAGAGATGTTGTTCAAGATTTGGAAATACTGTGCAGGAAATAAAATGAAATAATGGAAAAGGGGGAATTTAGAGACAAAATGTAGACCAAAGCACACAAGAAGCAAACCCACAAGCACGGGAAATTTAGAATACATTATTGATTTTATTGTAAGTCTTTACCAGTTTGCATGAAATCAAATTTTACCTGAATATTTAATAGCCATAGTAAGACCAGCAATCCAGTTAGAACAGGGGATACAAACAACAGAATTAAGGCTGAGTTTCAGGAACATGGTCAGTTTTCTGTGCATGACTAAACATACGTAGATATGATCAAGAGTATTTCAGGACAATATACCTTAAATGTATTTCTACTAGGGGGACACCTGTCTCCTGGGTAGGCATGATCTAAGTTGATATTGCTACCTCATTTGTCAACTGACAGGTGCCTCCAGGCTCTGGTGCTATTTATTGGAAAACCTAGAGAATATACAACATTTTAAAGGCTTTAATTTTTTTATGCTCTGTCAAAAGTCTGAGCTGCAAAGAATTTTTTAAGGCTATTGTTTATCACTCATTCTCGTATCTGTTCGATGTTACCAGTTTTAATCAAAACAAAAATTTCTTTTTCCTGAAAAGCCAGACAGCGGCCTACCACTTTATAATGTTAATAGCTTTTCTGCTTACCCTTTAAAACAATCACTGCTATGGCTTTGTGTGTCTGATAAATTTAACTCCAGTATCTGTTTCTTGTGCTAGTTCAGATCTAACATTAGGAAGAGTTATCCAAACCTTGATTTTGAATCTTCCTTTAGAGGACTAATGTTTGAAGGCTTCTTAACATGGAGAACATGCCTTTACTGTACTAACCCTCTCTAATGGAAGAGCTGCTATAATCCAGAACTTTGTATTATCTTTTCTGTAGACATCACTAATTGTAAAGTTTATGAGACTTAATGTACGTTCTTGCCCAAATTCTCCACCCTGTGTGTACATACACGTACTGGCCACCTCATGCTCGCGCTGTACCCGCGAAGCTCCTCAGGGAAGACCTGGCACCACAGACTTCCTGGCCTGGCCTGGCCTGGAGAAGGAGGCATGAGGAACGTGGCCAAAATCCTTCATGCTTTTGTGGCATTGTGTAGCAACGCGCCAGCACGATTCGGCCCTGATCAAGGGTCTGAGGATCCAGGCTGACCTCACTGAAGGAGTAAGATTTGGAGAGCGCCAAGCCTGGTGGACATGTTCCAAAATCGAAATTTCAACTTTCACCTGGGGGAAAAAGTAAGGCCAATCTTCATTTTGCAAATATAATCTTGAAAGCAGAACCTCAGCATAAATCAGAGGAGGGGTATCTGCCTGAAGTGCGAACATGGCGTGGAAAATAAAGGTCTGAAAAAAGCGACCATGCCTGCAAAAATCATTTTAATGCCAAATGCTGTATGACAGAAGGAATACTCCTACACTCCAGCTCACCGAAGAAAATACACTTCAAGTACATTGTAGCATGCTTCTCTTTGGAATAAAAAGGCATGTGAAATGGATGAGTGCTCAGTTGCAGGGATGAGCATGGCTCACAGCTAGAGTTAATAAGGGAAGGTCAAATTTTCCTTTTCAGAATATTCGCAGTACACATTAGAACTAGTCTTTCATTCTACTCATTGTGCATTTACACAAATTGATACACTTCAAGGCCGCCCTGGGGCAAGCTTCTTTCAAGAGGCTAGCTGGCAGTGAGTCCTAATTACAGAACTGAAAATAGAAATGGAGTGGATTGCAGCCTTGAGTTGCCAAAATTAACTGTAAAGCATATACCGGCTAAATTAGGGGCCTCTCATTGTGCCACTTAGATTATTTTTTGTTACTCTTACCCAGTTAAAAGGCCTGACTTGCTGATTGCACTGAAGAGGTGAGAAGCGTGCCTGGCACTAGCAAGTCTGCCTGGGAAACCAAAGACTCCTTCTCGCGCTGTCTTCTCCAGTAGGGACGATGAAAGAAGATTCTGGTATGGCCTAGGCAAAGCCTGTATTTTAACCACAGGAAACCTAAACCATAAGGTGCATCAGTCAAGCTGCTCTTGAGACACTGAGCTGAGACACTAACAAATTATAGTAACGTCAACCTTTCAAACTTTTCCAAGTTTTAATTACTAAAAGTACTAGTTATCCTAAAAAGTGCCCTCTCCCAAAGTAAAAATAAACAAATAATATTGTGTGTGTGTGTGTGTGTGTGTGTGTGTGTGTGTATACATATATATATATGCATATATCTGTATGCATTCACCAGGAGTTCTGAGTTAATGTCTGAATTGGTTTCCTTTCTTCCCTACACTCTTGAAGGATTTCAGGAATTTCAGAGCCCCATCTCACTAGTCTTTAAGGTGATCTGAGTTCAGGCTCCTGAAAGACTGCAGACTTTGCCTCTGCAGTGCCCTGCTCAAGCTTTTCCTTTGATTTTCTATCACCCCTTGACTGTTTCAGAACCCCTTTTTACATAATCTAAATTTGCATCTCATTTCTTTTTCCCTCCTTTTGTTGAAGGTGGTCTGTTGTTTAGTTGTCATAGCAGTGAAGAATAATTTCACAATAAACTGTTTCACTGCCTCGTGTTCTTGTTTTGCTAGATACACATATATTTCCTTTCCATTATAAATGTCTAAACTCATGTGATCCTTTATCATATAAGGAGCATCTTTGATTTAGTTCTAAGATTTTTACAATGGCAGTGTTTTATCATCAGTAGTTGCATAAACTGGTAGTGTGGTTTTAAGTTTCCTATTTGCATTTTGCAGATACTGCAGATACTGTTGGTATGACATATCTAGCTAATAAGATTTTGTGCTATATTCTCCAGTGTTTTTACTTTTAGAAAGAAAGAAAAAGAATTCAGTATCAACACTTTTTCCAGCATCCCCCCCCCCAAAAAAAAAGGCCAGTTCTGAACCATGCATCAAATGTTTCCTTTGCATGTGTATAGCATTAGACTCTTGTCTTTACTTTGCTCCTCATAACCAAGCTTTCAACACCTACTCAGAATTTCACCGTATCACTTTGTGACATTTTCTCATATTTCTGTGAAACTGGGAGTACTTGTTTTTTTTTTATTCTGTTATGTTTTCTCTGTACATAATCTGTGTGTTTGTATTTGTCTTTTACAGCAAGGTTGCTCCGTTAGCAGGGATCAATTGACTACTTTTTCAGAGGTCACCTATTTTTTACCAACATTTGCTCAACTGGAAACAAGATGTCCACCTGTCCCTCTGGGCCACTCAGTCTCCTTGTATACCACTTTCTTGAAGGTACACTGTATATGATTCATAAGAAATGACAGAAATATGAATTTGCAGGCACTCCTGTGGGAGTTTGAGCTATTGCATCAACTTTGAATAACATATATTGACTGATATTTTCCAGTACTGGACTAGGTACTTCATTCCCTAGGGAGATCATAATCTGTGTATTTCACAGGTTGTATTTTACTTGTACGTTTAATACATGTGAACCGGTAATAAGAGCTGTTCCGCAGTGTGTGATCTGATTATTACCTGTCCGTGACTTTGCTCTAAGTTTAGACATGATATAATCGTATAAATTGGACATTACCATATAAATAATAAAGGCTTTATTTACAGCACTAGATAGAACTGTCTGCTGAACTGTTTCTTGAATCAGTACTGGCATACTGTATGGTATGGGTATACTTTCCTTTTTTTTAGGAATTTCATCTTTGCCTGCAGACTTTGTCATCTGGCTCAAGTTCTTGGAAATGTAGTATCTTTATCAAAAGGACAGACAGTGCTTGGATCTGTATTTTATTCCACACTTTATATAGTCTTTCAAGCTGTCTTTTCCAGCCTCATCAGATTGAATTTTGCAGACTTAAGTCTCAAATTTGTCTTTTTTCTTTACCTTCCCATGGGTTTGTGGTTTGGTAAAGTAGTCCATTATTGTTCTGCCCCCAAGGTTAAAATGGGGTCCAAATTATAGGCTGGTCTATGTATATTTGGCAACTTACCACTCCTTATTTATTCTAAGTTTATATCTGAATTCTATGGAGACATTTTTTCAGGTTCGAGCGTCTTAGCTCTGTCAAAGACAGACACTGAGCAAGAGGTTCCTTAAGACTTGTATACAATGCAAGTCACTTGTAAGGGCTTCAGAAGTTACCTCTTCATACATGACTGATGCCTCTTAACAGTTTCATTCTTTATAGGTCAAGAGTACTTAGCACATTTCTTTTGTACAGTCTGATAATTGTATATTTGTGGTGGAGAGCAAATACCCACCCCCCTTATCTCGGGCCCAGCTGACCACAAATAACTGACAGCACCCAGGGTTGACCAGGAGGAACTAGGCAATACTGGTTGTAACTGGTGAGGCCAGAAACGGGCATGAGATCTACAATAAGGGTGTATTTTCCCCAACAGGACATGAGGTCAGCAAAAAAGGTGTATCTCCACACCAAGTATCGTATGGCCATGAGTCAAACTCTGTGCCCATAAATAGCACCGCAGCCTAGAGCCCATGGAGCTCTCCTGCACGGCAGTGGGCTGCACAGCGCTGAATTTCCCCTTGAGCTGGGACGCCTCTCAAGGTTACTCTCCGGGAGTTAAGAGAACCTCTGACAAGAAACCATTGGAGAGGTAAGAAACTGAGACTCGGGCAATAACAAATGTGCAGTAGGATTCACTTGCTGTGACTACACTGTATCACCATCTTCAATAAACTTGTTTGCAATAAACCCAGAGTTAATATACCACCCCGTGACAATATTATCACCTAAGTATTCATTATGAAGTCAACTTCAATATCCAGAAATATGAAAAAATAACTATCATCTCACATTTCTTTCCAGCAGCTCCATTGACCCTTTATAAGGGACAAAATATCTGCTTGATCTCTTCTTCAAAGTTTCGCCACTCCTCTGTGATGCTTTTCATTTTTGTGCTTTTTTTTTTTATTGTCCTATGCCCACTCTTATCATGTGGTGTTCATAGGTGATGATATTTTGAGGCAGAGCTAAGTATTCCAAAAAAAACAAGAAGAATTTACCCCTTGACAATGAGTTATGAGTAAGAAGCTTGTGAGAAAGAGTTTCATTTCTTGCTCTCAGTGCTCTCACCATTGAACTTTAATAGCTCAAAATCACATTTGTTCTCTTAAAGGAATCTCAGAACGCAACTTTTGAAAAACACTTTTCCTCCCATGAAAAGTTCGGAGACCTTTACACTGCTGGTAATCTCTTGAAAGACTCAAACAGCCCTGCATAAGAAAGATCTCTGTAAATAAAAACTGCTTTGCAAGCAAAATTCAGCAGTTTGCTCTGTAGTGTAAAAAAGCTTGGCAGTGAAAAATATTCTAAACAACTATTTTGACGTGTTTTTACATCCCATCTTGCTGGCATGTGCCAAAAATTCATCCATGTAGCTCTGCTAGGAAGTGGGGTTGTTGCCATCCTGAAGAAAACCAGCCTTCTCTCAAGACCTACCTAGGAAGTTTTGAACTGTATCCTCAAGAAAACTCCTCTGTCCTGCACAAAAGTTTCCTGGCTGACATATTTTCATTTAAACCATATATTAGACATTCTGTTTACTCTTAAAGTCGTTTGATCTGTCATCGTGGCAGCAGTCTGTACCTCAGGATAGTGTTCACAAAAAGGGTTTAAACCAGGATTGTATATGAATAGATTTGGTTTTAAATACCAAGAAAACGTCCAGTAGTCTCAGACAGTGTTTTCTTCTCCGTGTTGTCTTGTGTAAGGAAAGGGCAGACCATAAGCAAGTGTGATGCTAAAAATCTCTCTGTTCAGGCAGAAACCAACAGGATGTAGCGCTATAACTAGATATGATAGAGAAAATCATTCCAGCAAATCACTGTTCTTTCAATAGCCTGAACTGAAAAAGCTGTAGTGTGAAAAGAGCTGTAGCCAGTAATTTTCTAGCATGAAACCAGAAAAAAAAAGAGAAATGAGTGATGTTAACCTGGTCTGAAATATTGCACTTACTAAGCAAATATGAAGAAGCCTTTATAGTGATGCAGTTGAAGTAGTGCCTTTCCAAGATGTTCTTTACAATAGAAGAGCATGAATATTTTTTCTAAGCAGAAAAATTACCTGATATATAAATTTTCTCATATCTGTAGTTTCTGACTGAAATAAAGGAAGAAATTAGTGAAGTGCTTTACTGTTTACTGATTAAAAATTTTGCACAAATATTATTCATTAACATGACTGCCCAACACTTGTGACCTTTGCTTCCTGCAGCCACCTTCTATATAATAATAATATCTCAAACCAAATACGTTCAAGGCTACTTATGGCCTGGGCCCAAAATACATAAAACTTTACCTGAAGGTCAGAACGAAGTCCAGTAGTGACCGTTTTTTTCCTTTGGCATTATGCTGCAACCTTCTATACTAAGGAGAAATTAATCTATGGACAGACAGAGCTTTCTGGGAAATTGGCTTGACGTTCTCACAGAAATAAAGAACAAACTACAAGTCTTTGGTCCTGTTTCTCCTCTCTTCTATGAATGCATGGCAATAGTTATATTCAAACCAAACAAAAAAAGAAAACAATTACCCTCACTCCTACCATGGCAGAACATTGCATTGCATATACTACTCCTGAAGAGGCACATAAAGTGAAGTGGTAGATGTTAATTATATTGCTTAGTGCTTCACTGGAAGATGCTGAGGCTTTCTGATGACGAAGGAAGATCAAACTAGAGAATCTTTTACTTTTCTGTATCATACATGATTCTTCAGAAATCAGTGCAGGATTAAAAATTCATTGAATAAAAAATCACCCACAAAAGCTATACTCCTTCTTTGCATCACTACATAAAACGACAACTAAATACTGCATAGTAAATAATTACCTTAAAATCTGAATTCCTAAAAATTTTGAACCAAAACTTTGAAAGGGATTTTCCATTAATTTAGAATAGAATATAGTCCATATTTCTGGCTAACATGTACACTCACAGCTAGCCCATATAGGTATTTGTAAAACTGATGGGATTTCAGTATACTGTGAAGAAGAAAAGTATAGAGTAAGAATCTATTGTCATTTATTTTAATTTAAACCATTATAATTCAATTGATTTAGAAAAATCTAATAGGGATTTAAACTGAAGTAACTGAGATTGGAATTTGGCCTGATGTTTAAGCAGCCTGTTAGATCAACTTGTTAGGGATGTCCATTGAAGAGAGCTTTATTTCAAATCATTTAACTTCTTCTAGTGTTGACTGAGAACTGATCATAAATCCTTCATGATTGTTCAAGTGTTCCTGGGCAAGCGAGACTGCTGTGAATGGATTCAGGATGTGTTTTATGAATTTATCAAAAACTATGGACAGTGGAACTGTCTGATACAGATATATTTGGCAGAAGTACTTGCCAAGAAAATAGTAGATGACCTATATCTAATTTAGCAATATTCTAAGGACTGCAATGGAAAGAGCCTTCAATTCTATATTGACATTCACTTCTCTTTGTTTAAACATAGCATTAAAATTCATTCAAAAACTAGTCAACCGGCACAAACAATTTGATATCAACTTGGCAGCATTTCTGAGTGCTCAGGTAAACAATTGTCTTTTGTTAGCCTTTCCTCTCTTAGTTCACTAATCCATGTCCTTGGCACAAGTCTATGAGAAAGCTAAAACAAAAGCGGTAGAGCAGTTGATTAAATTCCTGCACTGCAAGAAGGAATGTTATAGTCCGGGATGTTATAGTCTGTCGGAGTGGGAGACGGACCCGGAGTAACAATGAGTCTCAATGTGAGTATGATCGTTTTCTCTTTATTCAAGCTTTTACAGAGTATATATAGACAGGCAATTAGACCATGTGATAGCGATAGCTATATGATTGGCTCACAATCTCCGTTCACGTGCCTAAAGCGGGTATATGATTGGTGCAGGCTTGCTGTTCACGTGGAGAGGTCTGTCGACTTGTTTACCTCCTTGTAGCTTCCTTCTTTTGTGCTGTTCAAGGACAGCTCGCATAGCTGTGGGATCCTCCCTCCATTGTGAAGACAGGATTGCTCACTTCTAAGAGATCATGCCCCTTTTCATTTAACCATTCTTCCACAATAGTCCAAGCTGAACTCAGCTTTGTAAGAAGTACTGATCTACCTTGAACTTCTGCATTTATCCCTGTGCATTTTCCATCTGTACGAAGAGTGAATGGGAGACACCAAACTTACTTAATAATATGACTAACATTGAGCAAAACTTGCACCACGGGGTGTTCTCACTGGATTGTGTGAGGCCACAAATTGTGACTCTAAACCTTATGTATGCAAAGTCTCAGCCCAATGTGCTAATTAATAAGGTCATGGGCTTATGTACTACTGAGGTGAAACTAGAAACAGTGGTACTGACAAGCCCACACGGTCACATTTGTGCCTTATTAATGAGCACTGTCCTAAGACTGATGTTGGATTTTGTTTTTTTTTTAATTGACCTTTTGGAGGATCAAAAGCATAAGCTGGGTATTGAGGACTGATGTGGAGAGTGAGCTGCCAGGGAAAGGCCAATGCAGTGAACCAACAGGCTAGCAAAAGCACAGGCGCAGTTGACTGTTGGCATGTGTTCTTTCACAGCTCCATGTCAAAGATTTTTAAAGTATATTGAACTTTTGAATCATTTGAATCATATTTCCTCCAAAAGGTAACAGATTCAGAAACTTAAATTCTAGTTAACAGGTTTGCTATGGGCAATAAGAGTGTATTATCTCTTTAGCATGAAAACAAGCATGTACTTCAAAAACAAAAAACCAGACCTTTTTGCAGCTTCTATTCTGTGGTTGATTTTCCCTTAAAAGAAGAGGAAAAAGGAAGTTTGGTCCTTTTTTTTTTTTTTTTGGTATTCTCTAAAAAGAGTTTTAATGCTCCCTCTTCTATTATTTATTACTTATTACTTATTACTTAATCCTAGAAACAGGTAATGAATGTAGAGTTGCTTGTCTGATCTGAAAAGATACCACTCTGAAAACTAAACAGATTAGTTTTTGTTTCTGTCAAAGAAGGAAGTGAAGGATTATTGAAAGCACTTCAGAATATTGTGTCCTTTGTTATATATGGATATTTTGCAATACCTCAGAGTATCTGTTCAACCTTAGTACATTCTCGTTATGAGGTTGCCCAAAATTCACAATGGCATTTACTAACCTCTGACTCATTTTTAGGTAACAACAAATGAAATACACCTCTTTATTAATCCTGATATTGCATCAATGATGGCTATGAAAAACTGAGTTTCTGGGGATAGTTAGCTCTGTAAGTTAAAGCAGGCTTAACAGAACCTCCTGCTCTACTTGTCTTGTAGCACAAACCATGGGTTGCAGCTAATACCTCTTCGTCAAGATAAATAGTTTGGGAAAAAATCAACAATCCAAGTGCAGGAAATAGTGATATTAATAATGTGAAAAAGCTGGATAGAACAACTGTACTTGAGTCTAGTACTGAATTAGAAGTATTGTTTTGAGCCTCCATGGCTCAAAACTACGTGGAATAAGAGATCACCATATTGATTTTTTTTTTGTTTTGTTTCTGGGACAGAAGCGATTGTTAATTATAACTCCCAGAGAGCAAAAAAGTCACTCGTTTAATTCTGCTGGAAGTGGCTTAATTGGGAGAACTGAAGGGGAAGCACACAGTGCTTCCACACTGTAATTAATTCAGTAACAAACATCAGCAGCTGCACTATCCGGACCGCCTAAGTCCTGCTACTTCTTGGGTGACAGGAAATGACCCAGCAGCAGCTTGGGGAGCAGATCTGTCAGAGCTCACACATGACATGTGAGTTAGCTCCTCCGTATTACCCTGCCAGCAGTCAGTTTCTAGCCTCCAGCAAGGATCTCGCAAGCTGGACTCACTAGAAACTGACCAGTTGCTTTTAGGGTGGAAGACAGTGCAAATGCCCATGGTCGAAGGAGCCCTGCTAGACAAATTGGTGATGCGGGAGGGGATGGAATAAGACTCATATCCCAGTTACAAAAAGCTATTTAATACATCTTCCAAGTAGGAATATAACCCATTAGACATCATGCTTGAGCCAAAGGACATATATTCTGCTCATTGGCAGCCCTGCATCTAGCGTCTCTCATGTCACCAGATCCAGCTCCTTGGCATATGCGTCATTACTGCATTTGTACATTAATACAGTACAGTGCTGTACAGTGCTGAGTAAAAAGTCAAAGAAATTGGAAGGAAAGAAGAAAGAAAATATGATGAAAGGGTCTGAACTCCTATGATAGTTGGAAGGAGTCACATGAAGAAGTGAATCTGGTTTAACACATCAATCCTAAGTATTGCAATAAGGCTACTTTCTTCTTTAATACCTTCTTTACTGGTATGGTTGGTAATTGCTTATCACAGGATGCAAACCCTAAATGTGTGATGGATTGCAAAAAGACCAGGAAACACATGGACAGGATAACTATTGTTCTTTGTTAGCAGCCCCTGACCCTAGGAACAACCTTTGTCCTTTCATATTTGTGTGTTTCTGCTGTTAGATAGCACATGTTGTAGTTGTGCTTGGTTTTACATTGGGGTAGAAAATGATTTGGGAAAAACTGAGTGAAGAAAAATAACTTCTTTCTTTTGTTTATTGTTTCTAAATATTGCTTCCTTGTCCATGGGGGAAGAAATAACCTTGGAGTAAACATGCCTTGTTTAAAACTTTAATTGTTTAAATCCATATATGATGAACAGAACGTGGTTTTACACTGCATTTGGTTTATTAAACTGTTCATGTTTATGGAATCAGTATTGCGCTCTCTGTGCTGTGTCACTGCTGGAAGGAAATAATTTTGGAAGAATCACTTGAGGCAGGGTCACAAATTTTTCTTCCCCTTTTAATTTTAGGGCGTTATTTCCTTCCCCCCAAAATAAAAGAAAGCAGTCTTGTATTAATTCTGGTTTCCTTTCTTATACGTGTCTTTTGTATATGCAGCTTTGGTTTGAGCATGGAGACTACCATGCTGATTGGTAGGGCAGCACCTGGCCAGGTTTACTAGCAAGTCTAGGTGATGGCAGTCTTTCCTTAGAGAAGTGAAGAGTGTTGTGATAGGAGGTGGGTAACCCCTCTGCCAGCATGGATGGCCTGGTGCAGGCTGCTTGCGGGAATACTGCGATCATGTGTACAATAACTGGAATGTAGCTCAAAAGTCAAGAGTGGAAATTATGGCTAACACCTTCTGTCATTGTTATGCAAATATGTCCTGTATTAAGAAAACACATGGTTGCAGATAAATAGGATGCATCAAGAAGGGTTTCTTTGCACTGGAGTGATGATTAGGTCTTTGTCTTCAAAAGGCAGCAATCCTCTTCAGAAAAAAGATTGCTATGTGAAAGTGATTCACCTGTATAGATGGTAGCGCTGCAATAAATGCAGGAATGGCCTGCATGTGCTTGGGAGCCAGCATCGCATATCAGCAATGACAGGTGCAACACAAACTCCAGGTTCCTTTTAACAATGAGAAAATTTAATCAGAATCCTTCCTGTTTGCTCAGTCATTGCTTAGTGTGTGAACAGGGCTGAAACAGCAACCCTTTTTTTCCAACACATTGCTCAAAGCCTGCTTATCATACCAAGGCACAGCCCAAGGAAGGTAGGAAGAGAATGCTCTTAACAACCAGTAATCAGCCAGCCAAAAAACCATATTGTGGCCATTTTGTTTGTTATCTCCTCCCTGCAATGTGAGTCACCAGCATGACCATGTTCACCTTCTCTTTCCAAAGGCATTACATAAGCAAAAAAAACTTTCTCCCTTGTAGTCTGGAAATGAACATGGCCTTTCTTCAACTTTCCATAATGAGAATAGAGATGAGGTCCTCTGCAGACTATTCCTGGATATAAAAAAGGCAAATCTACCACTGGGGCAATAACAGTCTTGTGGTTTTGGGGGAGGATTTGTTCTTCTCAGCACTTCCGAGTATAACTTCCATAAATGAGTGTAGTGGTCACTGATTTAATTTTTTCTTCCTTTAGTCATTGTGCTAGTTCTCATGGTAAAGACAGTTTTGACAAGCTGGCTTACTTTATAAGTAAGACAGCTTACTTAATTTATAAGGTGTTTCCAGACTTGTGAAGCAGTGTCACAGGCATCAAATATCCGCTGTTTTTATCTCCATACTCGTTCCCATTTAAGCTTCCTTCCTTCTAACAGGTTCTTTGCTAAGAGAGACTGCCTTATTACGTAAGTCTTTAGCATCTTTGCCTTCCTTTCTTTGCAGCAACAAGTAGGAATTAAAAGCTAAACAGTAGTAAGTTCCAGGCCAGAAAAGTTTATTAAAATTTAAACATTTTGGTATTTAATTTTTTTGCTTTCCAATTCATCAGAATCAGAAATGATTCAGATTCATCAAAATCTGAAATGAAGTTATTTCTGTTTTTTGTTACATTTAATGAGCTGAAAAATCCATTATCCATCCAGCTGTATTTGCTTATGGTTTTCTTAATACAACTGAGCTTACTGCCTCCCCTAACTCATTATCCCTCCCTCCTCATTTGCCTTTTCTGCAGGAATACTGATCAGAAATGTCTTCACACTAACCTCCAAACTCCCTAATGACTATTCATCCACAAGGCATTGCACAGCTCCTGGCGACAGTGTAAATATCTCCCAACCTACTTCACTGAGATCCCTGCAGTCTTGCTCTTCTCCATTTCATTCTGGGATTCATATTGGCAGTCTGCACCACTTGTTGTGAAGTTCAAGATATTTTGGAGCACAGACTCTCAAACAGATGAGAATCTAATTCAGTCATGTTTAGGGGTGGAAGCTGCCCAAGATGTCAGGCCATATTAAACTTCTCATCTCTTGTGCTACCAAAGACTTTGTGGGTAGGAAAGTAGGAAGATTATGCCAAACCATTAATCAGGCTGCAATATATCTTTCCTTTTGGAGTTGATTGATTGGAAATTGAAATGTTCAAAGTTTTGAATTGCTTTTATAATGCTCACAGGAAAATGTGTGTTATACTGGACACCATCACTTTAATTTGGGTCACCTGTGTCTGGAAAAACATGTGTGTTATACAACTTTGACATTCAAATTGCCGTTGTTATGATTCAGCCTAATGAGGACTAGTTAGATCACACAGTTATTACTTAACTGAGGCACCTATTCAACCATTCGTGGAAGAGGGACAAATTGGGAGGGTTGCAAAATCCTTTTAAAAGCTCTTTGGGAAAAAAGCCTAGGTATAGATTTAAAATATAAAGAATTATAAGTGTTAGCCATATAGCATGTCTACATAGCACAATACTGTGCTGCGCAGAGACAAAGGGAAGCAGTTTAGTTAGTTGAAAGTGGTGCTATGCATATTTCATGGAGCCAGCTGAAGACGGGGGGTGGAAAAAGGCGCTAGAGAGAAGAGAAATACTGAAGATGCTTAGGGCAACTTTTTGAACACATTGATATAAACTTTCAAAAAGTATGAAGCACTACAACTTTAGTTGAAGGAATCTTTGTGGAATGTCTGAACTGCACCCATAAGTAATCAAACGCATTGTCTGTCATACAGTATTTAGTATCATGCAAATGGTAAATGCTGTAGAATTTTCTGAAATTATCAGAAGCTAATCAGCTATGCTTTGGTATGGTGATGTTCATAGTACCCGTTGCTTCACTGTAATGTAGTACAGTCTTGTTAGTGATTACATTATGAATCCACAGTTATTTCTTCTAGCATAACATGGTCCTTTCAAATGGAACAAAACTTCAGACTTAAAAAAAAGAAAAAAAAAAGAAAAAAGAAAAAAATAAAAGAAAAAGAAGAAAAAACCCCGAGCTCCTGTTTTGTTATTTCAGACCAAAATACAGAAAAATACTTTCAAAACAGGTGTGTTTATTAGGCAAGCTTCTGGCAAGACTGTTTTGTATATGTCTTTGTACTCCTGATTTCATCACCTGGTTTCAGCCTACTAAAAGTGAGGAGTGCCAGAGTGTCCTTGGAATGAACTCCTGAATCAATGAGAGTTTTGTCATGGCAGCTACAGAAACTTCCAGGTAGCTGGTTAAAATGCTACTAGTTTTATTACATGGCTCCCTTTTCTCTCAGTCACCTCCTGAATATTTCAGCAGAGCCTAGTGTAACCAGACTTTCCAGCTTGACCAGGACTACCCTGAAATATTCCAGTGTCCACAAGATATTTCATTGCTATTTTTCCCAGCCTTTACATGCAGAAAACAAGATATTCCTGATCTCACCTTAAGCCATGCCTAAGAATGCATTCATTTACAATATGATAAGAGGAGACAAGGGCTCTGGCCTGAAGCTGTGATGTGATACGTGCCATATGCTTTATTACAAAACAAGATGAACAAAGCATGTTCCCCATTACATTAAATATTGGACCACAATGGACTGGGTAACCTGACGCAGGGCCTGCACAGATGACACAATACCTAATCTGTTTTTAGTGTTCTGGTTTCTACAGCTTTATGTATACTAGAAAAATATTTAAAACTTTTCACTGACAATAATGGCTGTACAAAATGCAGCATAAGCACAGGACAGAATTTCTTTTCTAGCTGCCTGAAATAGTGCCTGAGTTTTCTAATTGCAGGTATGAACTATTAATCTGCTATTCTCTGGGTTTACAGATGTTAACAGACATGTTCATGACCAAAATTTGATTACACTTTCTGAAGAAACATGCCTACCAATTCTACTAAATTTCAAAACAGATAATTAAATGATAGGTATGCAGAATCTCCCCTCCAGTCTGAAGCAGGTACAATTAATAACAAAAAAAAGATGTCCGATATCAAGGGTGGATTAAGTTTTAGTAAGATCACAGCAATCCATCACAAAGACTGAGAAAAAGGACTAACATTACAACTACTTGACAGAATGAGATACCGGTCATTAGTTAGACTTCTGTGAAATTACTTACCATGTAGTTCTTAAACAAATACTTCCTTGACTTAATATTTCTCAAGGTCTGTTCTCAAACCTGCAGACACTGAAAAAGAAGAGATTGCATGCCATCTCGTGGATATCACAAGAACATCAAAATGTATTCTGAAAAGATTGATTCATTTAAAAAAATAGAAGACAAGAACACAAATATACACCTACTTAATACAAATCATAAGTAGATGTATAACTCATTATGAGCGGGGAGAAACATACTCTGAACAACATAAATGTATCTGCTTCATGTTTTTGTTGTTGCTCTTTAGCTGAAATAAACTAAAAATTCCAATGGACAGTGGGTCTCATTGTCTGCTCTTATGTTCTGTGATTAGGCAACTAAATAACTACTTCAGAATTTGGACTTAATGTCCAAGATAATTCTGTTGCCAAGTATCACTCACTAGAAAGCACTTTTTTAAACATTGCTTTATATACACTGTCAGATCGCAGAACAGAATGTATAAAGCAATAGTGTATTTAGATATTTTTTCCCCATTTTTCCTTCTTTTATATATATTACCACCATGGTATTCTGTCATCTGCAGTTACAAAAATAGTGATTCTGGAACTCAGTCAAAGTTACACAAAATGAAGTAATAAATTAAAGTGATGTTAACATAAAAAGGATAGTGGGGAACTGGGATTAGAGAAAAAAGGAATATGGTAAATTTGGAGTAGAAATCATGTTTTTTAATGAGTTTGGCCTTATCCTATAAAATAATTTCTGTCCACAGCTTCGATGAACTGACTGCAGTCAGTGTTTTGTGATATGACATATCAATCAGTTTCTCAAGACAGCTCCCATAATTAAAATGAGTTAGGGTTCACAGCAACCTGGATTGCAATTAGATCTGAGCACAAGTCATAGGTACGTTGACTGCTTTTCTCCATTAAAAAAATAGCTAATAAAATTAGAAGGTAACTCCTGAAACATTTTTGTAACTAGTTATATCAAATTGGTAAAATTAGCAGCTCAGTTTTACAGAAGACTAATTGGAATTATTGGAAATGCAGTTCAAGGACTTTGGCGGTATTTCAAGGTATATGTTTACATATAAATAGCCTTACATGCACTGTAGAGTCCTGAATGAGACCCCCCAGAACTTATTTGGAATATATACTTTTGGCTGTCTGCTATGTACTGAAGACTGAATATGCACATTTATCACACTTAATACTGCTATTTTGAATGGCACACTTGCAAACTCAATTTATCTGAGCAGGATCAGGCCCATAAAAAAAGATTACTAGTGAGCTGACAGTGTTAAAGAGATTCAGAAACACTGTTACAACTTGAAAAGCAAATGGAAACAGGAAATGAAAGAAAGGAAATGCAGAGCAGCCCTTCATTTTTCTTTAAGTATATATGGAGAATACAAGATCAATGTTTTCATCTTGATGCATTTTTCCTGAAAGATATCTCTGCACAGCCAGGATCAATGACATAAAAGGAGACTTTGAGTGTGATGCCAAATCACGGGGGATTAAAAATGACTTTTGTTTAGTAAGTTTTTCTGCATGGGTGGAGCTTGCAAGATGTAACCCTTAACATTAAAAAAAAAAGGGGGGTTAAAAAAGGAAAGCAATGTGTGGCAACTGACACAACTGACACTCAAGTCACCTTGATTAGTTGTTGCTGAAGGTTACATTTTTGTTGCATGAAACTGCTGGAGTGGTCAGAACCCGTCACTCCCTCAGCACAAAGTCTAATGGAGTCTGTTATCAGGAATCAAGGATGTCCCTGTAACAACTAAGATTTATTCTGTGCACTATTATCTGTATCATTTTGGAAAAAATCTGTTGCTTGAGCTCCCAAAACAAATCACCCATTCTGGTATGTAGATCTGAGCGACCAGAGTGATTCTGTACCCGTGCAGCACCGTGTTTTGTGTAGCAAGGCACTCTGGGACCAGGATTATGCACTCTACCACAGACTAGATCTGCTTCGACTACCGACAGCCCGCAACGTGCAGAAGCGGAAGAAAAAAATAGCAGAGTGTTTGAAAGAGCCCATTTTTCTCTTGGCGCTGAATCCCAGCAGGGGATAGTGGGAACTTCCGCAGCCTTTGCCAGGAGGGAGGGACGCCGGCGCACGTGCCGGCTGGGCCAACGGCCCCCCACCAGCGGCTGCCCGCCTCTGCCGGACCCAGGCGCCGCGGCTCGCGGCCGCAGCAGCCCGGGACGCAGGGGAAGGAGCGGCGTACCGGCCCCTGACAGCACAGACGTCAAACGGCGGTGACGGGGGGCGCCCCTTTTCTCCGAGGAGCGGGCGCGGCCGGGGAGAACCCGCGACACCGACCGAGCGCGGCCTCAGCAATGGCCGCCGCTCCCGCCGTTGCTATGGGGGGTGACGGCGCATGCGCACAAGCCCCCGCCGCCTGGGAGGGCGGTGAGGGGGGGGCGAGGCGCGGGCGAGTTCATTCTTGAGGGGAGGTCGGTGCCTGCCCGAGAGTTCTCTGAGCTGAAAGCCGGAGCGCTCCGCGTATTGCTTCCCCCCTTGCCTCTTGGTGGTGCCCGGCGCGAGGCGGAAGTGAGCGTTGCGCGGCGGCCGGGAAACAGCGCTGCGGGGCAGCTGCGCCTGGCTCGGCCGCGGGCCGGGAGCGTGTCGTGCTCGGGCGCCGCGCGCGCGCGCTGCCCGCCCCGGCCCCAACGGTCACCGTCGCCCTCCTGCCGCCATGAGGCACCTGCCCTACTTCTGCCGCGGGGAGGTGGTGAAGGGCTTCGGCAGGGGGTCCAAGGAGCTGGGCATCCCCACGGGTGAGCCGCGCTCGGCCCCTCCGGCCTCGCTGCCGCGGTGCCTGCGCCGCGCCCCAGCCCGCCGCCGCAGGCGCCTGACGTGCTTCAGCGGGCGCGACCCCCCTCGGGTCTGGGTGGACTTTGGGAGCCTGTTGTGCAAAGGCCACCTGCAGGGAGGCCCTCTTCAGGGGCACGGCCACCGCCGCGGGAGCCGCGCTCCCCCGCTGAGTAGCAACTGCGGGAGTTTGGCTGCTGGTGGCAAGTTGATGTCTGTTTGCTCGGTGAAACGGAGTGAACTTTCTCGTAAACTCTGGAGACGGCTGGCAGCCTTGCGCAATTATGCTAATGGCATGACTTGCTCTTTCTATAAATAGCCCTGGTTTTTTCAGGATTAGCCTTTTTCTTCTGACAGCTTTTTTTTTTAATTCCTACAGTTTTTTTCTCTCTTTTGTGTTACTTTCCACCATTATAGTTAATGTTTTCTTTGTCTCGTTGTTAGTTAAATCGTCTGGTGATGATCATGATGATATGTGGAATGCTGAAAAGTAATCACTCGCACTGTGTTGTAATTTGGAAGCTTGGAAATACTCATTCTCGTAAACCTGTCATGCTTTGGCTTAGGACAAGAAAGGCATTAGGAGTAGCTGTACAGAAGGAGTTGCAAAGGGAATAATGCAGAGATTAAAAAGCAGAGCAGCTGGAGCTGACCTAAAAAAGAGTATATTTTCCCATTGCCCTTCTCTGTTTCATTTGTCTAAATACAGATGGAAGTATAATTCAAATGAATTTTAGCCTGTTTTAAAGTAACACTGCAGCAAGCCCGCATGTTGTACCATTCCTAGTAGAAAAGAAAACCTCCTAAAACAAATGTTAAGGTACTGGATATGTAACAATATCTGTTAATACAAATTTATTATTTTTCTCTTGATTGCGTATAAATATTTTACTAATATCAGGGAGCGTGGGAGAGAAGTTGTTACTGCTTGCGAGCTATGATAGAAGTAATTCTGTCAAATCAGTTAGAAACCTTGCATGAATAGATCTATGCATGTAAGAAGCTAAAGTAGGACAGTTGATTTGGGAGAAGCTTAGGTTCATTCCCCTCAGTCAGAAAAGAATTTACTTTACTTTAGATGCATAGTTTTCTTAAAAACAAAAGCCACAGAAGTCCCCAAATATAGATACTCTGAAAGGCAACATGTATAAACATTCATGTCAGGTGACTACAATCATAACTTCATTTATTTTTGCATAGTTTAGTAAATAATTGTTTTACTAACAAATAATTCTAAGATGATAGTCTGTAGTGCAGAAACTTGATTCTCCCTTCTTTGACAATATTAGAGCTGTGAAAAACATCCTAAGAGTGAAATGCATTCAGACTGGATATTTTATCTCAGTTTATTAATTTTAGCTGTAGAATAGAATGCATATAACCATAAAATAGTATGGGTAGGAGACATGGTAGCTGTGGTATTACCGCAGGGATTACATTCTGTGATGCTGTGTTGTAGTTTACAGTTTGCCAAATGGCACCATATATCATTATGATCAACATCAGTGTTCTGTTTGTAAATAGCATATATGCAGACCTTGGCTTTTAAGTGTTTGAAAATTCTGTGATGCCTTTGACTTACAAATGTGCACCTTCTAAAATTTTTGCAGCTAACTTTTCAGAGCAAGTAGTCGAAAGCTTTCCACCTGATATCTCCACTGGTATATACTACGGATGGGCCTGTGTTGGAAATGGAGATGTGCATAAAATGGTTTTGAGCATAGGATGGAATCCTTTCTATAAGAATATTAAGAAATCAGTGGTAAGAATTATGCTTTGTGTGCTACTTTGATTCTACTAAATGAACCAAATGCTTACTTTGAGGAAGGTGAGCAGAATTTGATCCATAAATGAGATCTAGAAATCCCATTTGCTGTTAGAAATGTATTTGGTATCCATCTCTCATGTTTGTATTCTGAGAAGAAAATATTCTCAGTAGACAGAGAACATGCAGCCATGGATGAGTAAAATGTATTTTCTTCTTCTTCCATCATTAAATACTCCTCAAATAAAAATTTAATTTTACTTCTGAAATGGTTACTTATGGTGCTGCTATCTAGTAAGCTTATGTTTATATAGCTGTATTGAATTTACTGGTTATGAGAACCCTAGAATGACCTGGACCACACTAGTCTTTCATACTCTACAATGTCATCTACATTTAAAATAAGAGGTATTGGGACATCTTAATTTGTAATGCTTTTTCATTACTTCTTATCTGAAATGATGGAATGCATGTATGTGGTGCTGTGACTTGATATTCAGAATCAATATCCAAAAGTAAACAATAACAGGATGGAGGATTTAATCCTGAGCTGTGACAGCTGTGTTTTTCTTGCTGTCAGGTTCTGGTGCTTTTCCTGAGTGTTGCAGAACTGTGTTTTAATTGTTGATACTTGGAAACCCTGTTATTTGGGCATGAATCTCTGTCTCTAAGATAGCTGCCTTCACTCCTTTAGAATTTTCTCATTCCATTCCAACATGTTCTAGTTGTAAAAGCTCTCCTTAAACCAGCTATTTCAATCCAAATCGTTACAGTTATTTGGACTCATCAACTTAATGACTGAACAAATTATGTTTTGCTTGTAACTTGCTGCCCTGGAAATCATACCTCTGAGATAAGTGGTGGTCAAGTGTTTCTTCTTGAGAATCACTTTCTTTTCTTTCTTTCTTTTTTTTTTTTTGAGTGTTAGAACACTCTTAAGTGAATAATTTTTCTCAAATTGCATGCAAAGTACAATTCTCTCTGCTAACATAAGCAATTTGCTCTCTTAACATAAACAAAAGACCTAGCCTATTAATCTTGCATAATACATGTTAAACTAAGTGTCTCATTTTTCTTGGTATGCATTGGGGAGAATTTGAATTAGGGATATTAGCTGAACACCCTTGCAACAAGGGAAATAAACTCAAAATTCCTCATAATAAGTGCAACTTTATTTCTCTTCCTTTAGGAAACGCACATAATCCACACTTTCAAAGAAGACTTTTATGGAGAAATGCTTAGTATTGTCATTACAGGATATATTCGACCAGAAAAAAACTTTGATTCTTTAGGTCAGTATTGCAGATGTCCCTTAAACCAGTCTCTTATTTGTTTTATTCTTACATATTAAAGTACTATGTCGTCACTGTCTCTCTCCATAATCAGCTGTTTTATCTCTTAACCACTGAAATGGCAGTAAAACATTTTAGTAAGTTAAATCTACTAATGTATGAACTGGTTCAATTAAAAAAAAAAAAAAACAATACCCACACCCACATCTTTGATTCTTCCTTATTCCAGCCTAAAAATTACTTTGATGTAACAGTGCATGCTTATTTCAGTCTAAAAATTGTATTGTTGCACCTGAGTATTATTTTTAAAAACATGAGCATGCCATAAAAGCATCAATCTTTTTTTTTTAAATGCAGCTCTGTTATACTTGAAACAGTTTGTGAAATTCTATTGAATTTTATTTTTATTTTTTGCTAAAATATTGTTTGGAACAAGGACAGGATAGTGCTTACAGCTGTGAAAAATGTAACTAACATGTTTAAAAACAAAGCATTTTAATTTCTTTGTTTCAGAACTTACTGTAGGTTTTTTTTTTCAAATTGTACTTTAGAAAGTATATTTCTTAACGTATAAGATGTCAATAGGAATAGTATCCTAAGACTTGAAAAATTGTTGTCCATGTTAATCAAACCTGACATTTTTTTGGTGAAAAATGTAATTATGAATGTAATAATGCTGACCTTCATTTATTTTGCGGAGAATTTTGCCTTTCAAACTTTGTAGTAATTTTTATTCTGATTTTGTGATTGTTTTCTAGTGTTCTGTGGTATGTTTTATATTCCCTTGCTGTGTGTGTTCAGAATTCAGCTTTTAAATATCCCTATTCTTATTTCTCTTTTATAGAGGCACTCATTTCAGCAATTCAGGAAGACATTGAAGAAGCAAAAAGACAACTAGATTTACCAGAACATCTTAAACTCAAAGAAGACAACTTCTTTCATCTGCCAGAAGGCAAAATAGTAAACAACCACTAAGCAAAGCTCTTCCTCATTAATTTTTTTTTTCTCATGGAGCTCTTTTCTTTGCACTGCTTTTGTAGCTACTTAATTGTCATATATCTGTTTAGGTGATTGAGGTTGGAACCAAACACTATAAAACCATACAAGATGATTTAAGTTTGTTTGTGTTAATTGATCATTAAACCAGTCATGCAAAAGGAGTAGAAGGCTGTTTTAGGTCCTTATAGACGAATTGTGAATCCAAAAGTTATCAATTGCTTAGCGATCTTAGCACGTGCAGGAACATGACCAAAGTTAATTGTGACCTCTTCTGCTCCCAAGATGCAGAAAATTAAATACTTAAGTGAAGAATGTCTGTTATTAACATACACATGTTATTCTAAACTCTTTTCTCAGTTTTATGTCATTCTTGCATCTGGATTATAGCTCGTAGCTTAGAAAATTTTAATATTGATTGAGTCAAAAATTTACCTGTGGTGCAGGAAGCCAATGGTTAGGTAACAGTAACAAGAATAATTCACTGTATTTCTTATTTTTGATATACTATACAACCATTGTGGTGGAAGCTGGCATTTTAATTGAAATTATTTATTGTAAGTTTATTTGAAGTGGAGCTAACTGCTGTTACTCATTGACTGAGTTACTTGAATCAGAGATAGACGCTTCTGCCTAGTTGATTGCATGTATGACAATGTATGAGCTGCATAGTTTACTTCTGAGGAAGTGTATCACTAAAATTCGGGAAATGAATGACAGGGTGAAAGTTAATGTACTGTAAAGGTTCGGGCTGAAGTGATGCAGAACCAGTATAGCAAGACTTCTGCTCTTTGGGCCCTAAGGCAGAAAAGGTAACCAAAGGCAAAGTTGTATATATCCTTGTCTCCTCTCTGAGATGAGGATAACCTATGGGTTTTTCACCATACTGGCGATGAAATGACTGGCTTCAAGGTTGAAGTTAGAATGTAAGGCACAAAAGAATCCCCTCAACCCTCTGCACCAAGTGCAGGTAAGATCCAAGGTTTAGGCTGACCAATTAGGTTAGTATACAAGTGAAAGTCTTTGGGAATTCTTGGAATAATATATCAACACTGTAGTAGGTATTGAATATTTATCACAAGTAACTGCAGTCTTTCTGTGTGTGCTTTCCAGAATCAGATAAATGGAGGGTGTGTTGTCAAAGTTGATAGTAATTAGGAGGACATCTCTGAAATACATGATGTATGATTCTGAACCTACTTCTTTGCCTCTCCCCGCTCCTCCTTAATTTGTCTATTCCCTACTCAGTGAGGGGAAGCTAGGTAAGCTGCAGTGATTGTTGTGCTCATATTCTCTTGATACTCGCTTGTAATGTGCTTGAAGTGTCTCTTTCTGAAACTCAAACAGTTCTGTGGATATTTCTGAGCTGCAGTTGTAGCTGAGAACTGTTGCATGCAATTTGGGAATGCACAGTCTGTGTACTGCAATTTTATGAATTTCTTCCCAGTCCCATCCCATTCTGACCTGTATTTTTGTTCCAAGGTTTAAGAGAGTTGTGAGAAGGTAGTCTTCCAGTTCTTACCTGTGGCAGGTGCTGTCAGGATGCCAGGCTTCTAGTTCCGCTTCATATTACTTTAACTCTCAGCCAGTATCAAGGGGCTTTATTAGGGAAGAGGTCTTGACTGGATGTGTAGGACTTCAGCAGAAACTTGAGATCATTCAAACAAATCGCTCATCTGTTCTGTTGATGGCAACAATAGCAGGAATGCAGATCTTGGGGGGGGGGGTGGGGAGTGATTTTTACATAAGCACTGGTTAGAATAAACAGCATTTTGACCTCTGTAGCTAAGGTTTATAGATTTAACTTTCCAAAGTTGCTGACAGTTTTGTCCTAACAGTTGCCTGGACATTTTCAGCACACCTTTGCCTTCCTAACAGGAGAATATTAGGAAGAAAATTAACTTATCTGCTGTTAAAAATGCTAACAAAAAAAAAAAATTAGTGGGCTTTTACTGTATAATATATTGGAAACTATATTCTAAAAATCTGTACAATAGTTATCTTGCAAGAGTGACAGCTGGATTTTTTCACTTTAAAATGGAGGGATGAAGGGACTTTTTTTCCCCCCAATACAAAGAGCTGAGCTATTTTTGAGTTTGTAACAATGTCAAAATGTTATTTATGTTTTACTTTTTTGGAGGGACCAGTAATAGAAGCAGTAGTTGGCAAAATATGTTATCAAGAACATATTTAAAGAATAAATCTCTTTATCATGGTATTATAGCTAAACTTTCATAGCCTTTTTTAAGATTGTTTTTTTTTGCCAGTGATTTCATGTGTCTGTTGTGGAAACCATGGTGCCTTAAGCTGGTTGTCTGAGTAACGCTTTTCTGTAACTGCTAATGAACGCTACTATCCGAAATTGATTTGGCTATTGAGCCACTGTGCCAAGGATAGAAAATGGTGGCAAAAGGAAAACCTGAAAAACTGTTAGTTTGCTCACAACTGTCACCTGAAGTGTGAAGTATGGCTACAGTGAACTAATAAACGTCTCTGTATGTTTGTCTTCAAGTTAGAGAAAGTGTAATTAAATTCATTTGGCTGAGTGTACCTATCCATGCATGTTATTTAAGATAAACTGTTGTGTATCAATTATTTAAATTCAGTACATAATTCCTAGCGCAGTATAAACTTTATGAAGGTTTATATTTTTGTATTGTGTACAAATAACTATTTATTTCAATTAATGTTGCTGCACTGTAGCATTAATAAATGAAATGTAACTGAGAAAGTTATTCTACTCATCATAAGTTTTCTGATTGATTGTATGTAGTATGAATCATATTTGCATATTCCTTAGCATATTCTAAAAGATGCACTATGGATTTCTTTCATTACTCTGCTTAAATTTCTTTCAGCTGTAGGAAGGAAGAATTCTGTTCTTCAAGCTGATAAACTTAGTGCCACAGTATTTGAGTCACAGAGATGATAATTGTAGATATTTGCAGTTCTTTACATGCAAGGCAGTACAAACAGCAAGTGAGGCATATAGGGGTTTCATATCTTGCTTCACCTGAATTAGAGGACCACTGAAATGTTGAAGTCTGAGAAATATAAGTATTTCCATAGTTTCAAAATTTTTTTAAAATAAAACATGGGCTTTTTTCTCAGTTTAAATTGCCTGCCTCCTTTTGAAGTCTATTACTACTCTGAAATTAAGTTTGTTGACAATGTGAGAATGTCAGTATAAGAATTTTTTTTTCCAAAATGCATATAGTCAGAAACAGTAACTGTGGCACTAAGCTACCTGAGGTCCTAATAGCCTAAAGAACATATGCTTAGCAGATGTTAAAATGCTGCATGTCTTCATGTATTGAAAAACTTAAGGCCTAATCTGCACAGAAAGATAGTCTGGAATAGTTATGCACACTGGCTTCTTGTATGGCTAGTTAATTTCTGAATTTGGAGCCTTGCTTGGAACAGACATGGAATCTTTATTCAGTTGCTATTCTTCTTACTTTGGGACAGGTTCCCTATGTATGTAATCTAACGTTCTCTAAAACTAAATGAAACACTAAAACTTGAAGCCTGCATAAAAATGTCCTGTTTTTTCTTAAAGACTTATGCTATTCTTATAAAAATTAGAATTGTTATCTTGTTAAAATTGTTACTTAATGTGAATAGATTTTCATAACTCATATAAATTTTGTGAATGTGGAGGCTGTTGAACAGTTTTCCAAATGAATAAAAATTCAGGAAAATGGCTCTAGTAACATGTCTGCTGAAGAGTGGAAGTTGAGATTGCAAAATATCAATAAACTAGACTTCACATCTGACACATTTTTGTTGAGAGGTTGTCCTGAGACAAAGGAGATGAAAGTTCTTTCTTTTAAATAGATATAGACATATATCTGATAACTGTGGGTAAACATAATCACAAAGCTGCAATAGGTGAATTTTGAAAGTTTGCTCCAGAAGAATTCCTAATGCTTTTCATGTTTTGACACACAGCATCTTTTTCCTAGAATCCTGTTTCTAGAGCAGTATGTAGAGATAGTATAAATTCTTTTATATTTTTAAATTTATTTTTTAATTCTTTTTCTGCCTTAGACTTCTTAGCAGTTCTTGGAAATAGTTTGCTCCGTTTCTATTTTGTGAGAATCACCACTTTGTTTTGTAACAGTCAAGCTTATTGCCAGTGTTGCTGTTCAGTAATTCTTGTATTTAAGGAGGCTTATGATAATGACTAGGCTCCTAAGGTGTTTTCCTTTGCCATACCCAGCAAAGTTAATTGTCAGTTGTATGCAAACCTTGGTGAGTATGATTGCCAAAAAAATTAGAACAATTTTTAAAAAGTACTTAGAAGTTGTTAAAACTAGTTAAAATACACCTGCAAACCTCTGCACTCTGGGGACTTTTTGTGCTTTACTCAGAATTTCAGAGAGCTCAATCTTTAGAATTCATAGCCTGAAAGCTACAAATAGATTTGTCTTTACCCATTCTTTCAAAACTTTTTAAAACTGCTTGCTTCTTTGAGAAGTCAGATGGAAGAAGCTGCCTGTTTTCCTTATGTTCTAGTTCAATTGTTAAAACATTCATTTAGGTCATGGTGAAGGTTCATTTGCTGCTGCTGAAGGGAATCAAACCTGTATCTTAAAGCAAACTAATCTATCTGGCTCAGGCCTCTTTGGGGGGGAAAAGTTCCTCTCATACTTTCAGACTTGGCAACTGTTCATATGCAGCTCTCTATATAATACCATTGAAGTTTCATCAGGAAAGAATGTAATATATTGGGGTGTTGTGGATATGTCGTAGGGATTGCTTTGTGTTAGGTACACTGGACTATTTAGTATAGTTTGGTATCTATCAGAGATTGTGTTTCTAACACAACGTCCAGATGGGAGGCATGGATTTAAAAGTTAAAAATCTTGAAGCCCCTGTATTATTTAGGATTTTCTTTAATGCTTGGCACTATAATTTCCAAGCATCCAGATTTTCTACTAGTTTTCTTTCCGGGATTGAAATAAGATGAAAAATATCAAATTGTCTTCAGATTTCTTTTGTAGTAAGTGTGTTCCATTATAGGGCTATAATTTTATTTTCCTCATTTGTTTGTATTTTTCTGAAGGGACTTAAGAAAAACCTAATGAACAGAACACAGTACTTGCCAGTGTGATGGTTAGAATATTTGTATTATCAATTGCTGCAGGGGAGCACTGGATGGATTTATGGCCTGTTTTGTTTTTTAAGTAGCCTGAAACTTTATAAACATGGCTACCAATGGCAGTTATTATATAATTAATTATATAACTTAAGGGAATGATTTTAATTGTTTGGGAATTAATTTTCATTTCTTGTTGATGGCAAAGGATAGCCAAGTGCTCTTTTTTTTTGGTTTTGTTTTGTTTTGTTCTTAGGTTTGCATTTAGTTTGTTTTTCCCACAGTATTAATATTTGTCAGTGAAAGTAGAAGGCAGGATTCAGTGTAATGATAAGATTTCTATGTGGCTTTTTTTTTCCCTAAAGATGAGACACCTAAGTGAGGAAAATAGGTATATTTAGGCATAAGGAACAAAGAAAGAAAATTGGGTAGTGAAGATGATGTTAAGTGACATGAAAGAGGAGAAAACATACAGCAGGATAATTGGATGAGAGTTTTGGATGATGTATGCAGTGAGAAAGGATGGAGTAACATGAGAAAAAAAAAATGAGCAAGAACTATTAAAATAATGAATGTTAGATAAGTGTAGAACCTGAACTCTTCCTGAAAAAGAAAATGTACTTATCTAGATGATGAGTAGCTAATATAAATGAGGAACAATGAAAGAATACTTTCTTTTTTACTGTGCAATTAAATATCTGCAAAATCATACAAAGAAAAAATTAGTACATCTGTTTCCTTGGTTAAGGTCTGAAGAGCTCTTCCTCCTGCTTAAACCTTCTGAAAAGAGACAATGGGGAAAAAAAAATGTATTTGCTGTCAACATTATAACATTATTTCTTTTCCAAGGGAAAAAAATTGTTTTGTCATGTTCACAAGTAATAAAACAGTGATTTTGTTTAAATTGGCCTGTGGGCATGTGTTAAGCAACTCCTTTAATATTTCTAAGCAGTAGGAAACAATCAATAAAAGCAGGAACATATGATATGTATGTTGGAAGGAGAGCAGAAGTTACATGAGCTTATGATGTCTAGTACTAATTTTGGATCTTAATATCTCTACATTTGGTTAGTTCATTGCAACTGTGCGTTACCCAGCCAGAATCTTTTGTCATCTGCTGCTTGACTGTAGATGTGATAGATCATGTATTTATCTGTACATTCTTGAAAAGGTAGCATCACTATTAAAATATTTTGTATTGAATTGATGCAGGACTTGAAATGAGTTTTTAAACCTTGATGTGTAATACTAGGCATCTTTGGTATTGCCATATATACATACTAATTACGAAAAAAAATCAGAGTGGAAAAAAACATCTTTTTCATCTTTTTAAAACATCTACTAATCCTTCTGAACCCTTAGTCAGAACATCTGTCTGTTCCTCATCAGGCTGCAATCTGGCTACTCCAAAATTCAGGCTTGAAACCACACATGTGCGTATGAAGTTGTAGAGAAGGTGAAAAATTTATAGTTAACATTGGTCTGCTTGACTGAAAGAAAGATATCTTTCTGCTTCCCCCCCCCAACCCCCCTTGGAATTCAAACGGATATATGTAACCTTGGGAAAGTAGTGATTCATTAAGGCTAATCAGGATTTTTCTATAGGTAGCTTTTTCAGTGGAAAATTTGATTGCCAACAAAACATTCTTAATGCAAATATATGTATTTCTCTTGAAACACCCATTATTCCTCATGAGAAAACCAAGTGCCTCAAAATTTCCAGTTGGAGTGCTTCTGCAGTAACGTACATAGCTGAGTCTTTCATATTTTCATTCCTCTCTTTGTTTGGAAATTCCAGTCTGAAATCTCAGCCAGAAATTATGTCGTTGTCGTACAACACTGGGTCGCAAATGCCTGATAAACTGTGAAAAGGCAGACTGATTGGGGAGTAGCCTGTAGAAGAAGGAAACTTGGGCCTCAAAGCACCTGGACTGTAACTCCTAGGATGTACCTTCTGTCACTGCCTTTGTGGCAAAACCTCGGAGTAGAGTCATGGAAGAGAAAACTTTTCCCTATTTACTTACACCCCACTGGAAGAACAATAACACTGCAGAACACCAGTAACCTACACTTCCCTTTGAAATCTAATTACTGGATTACATGAGAGGTAAGTAGGTGGGAAAAATGTGTAGGATTTGATTTTACAAGCTCTTTTTGAAAGAGTATTATTAACGAAAATTAATGAGAGATAATTGCCTAGGAGAAAGAAAGATAAATTACAAATAGTTGGAGAAGAATGAAGGACTTGGGGAACTCCATAGAGGAATGAGAATGGCAAAGAAATGCAGGGTGAAGAAAAGAAAACAGAAAGGCCTGGTGAGGAAGAAATGTTTGACAAGCAAGAAGGTGAAAGAAACTTACCAAGTATAACAGGAATTTTAGCCTGATTTAAAAGAAAATGAATTAGAGAATGGGTGGATGAAAGACATCCCACAGCCATTTTGTTTTTTAAATGTATGTGTTTCCTTTGGGACATCTTTCTTGCTATGGCAGGTGGAGGAGAAGCCAGAAGATTGGTAAGAAGAATTGGCTTTGTGGCAACTATGGATTTGTTGCTTTGAATTTCTCTAGCTTTTTTCAGGACAGAGTGTAATAGGTTTAGTCACTAGAAATCTATAAAGTAAAACAGAAAAGCAGTATTTCAAATCCTTTCTGTGCTGTGTTCTGTGTACATTTATTATTGGCTTCCTTGGTTGTGCTCTGTTTTTCGTGAAGTTTCTTCAGAGGTGTGACTGACCTGTGAATGATTCTCAGCCAATAGCTCTTAGACCCGTTAAAATGTATGTAATTTTTCTTGGTCTGCATGTGCACTCTTAGCAGGGAGTTTTAACTGAAAACACTAAAAGCAATATGGTTCTGTAGGTCATTAGTTTGGGCCTCCTTGACCACTGTTTTGAAACTGCTGCTTTAAAAAAAAAATCATTATCTTATTGCAATTCTCTTCCTCATATCAGGTTGTGCTAATGTCATTCATCAGTTATTTATCGCTCTCCTGAAAAGACCAGTTCACCTTCAAGCCAATTATCTGCCATCTTGTAAAACACGGACCTTTTCACCCTACCAATGCAGCATAAAATCATGCAATTCTCCTGGTGCCTCTTAGAAATTGGCTTCTCATCTGAGAAGTCAATTGAATCCCTACTCCCTGCACAGCTTTTCTGGGAGGAGAGAAAATGAACAGTACTGCTTCTATCCTAATGAGTGTTGTTTTAGGTTTGCCTGTGCAGCTTTAGCACTACAAGAAATATCTCCTGCTTTGTGAACATCTGAGATCCCTGACTGCACATTAAAGGCTCTGAATGCTGGAAAGAAAGTATCAGACTGGAGAGTAGAAAGCCTCAAAAGTGAAAGAAGAATATGTAACCAATAAAAGTTGTTGAAGTGGTATGCCCAAACCAAGATGAAGAACCTCTAAGTTCTTCTCAAACACCAGTTATTTTCAGAGTTGTTAATTTCTTAGATGCACACTCAGAAGCGTAGCTTTATCCCAGTCTGACTTGCACAAATTTGGACAAAATTCTGTTAAGAAGTCATACTTCCAAAATAAAGTCTGCTTTTTTTTTTTAAATTTAAACCCAGTCAGGCTACCTAAATGCACCAAACTTTTCATAAAATAATGATAGTAGTCTGAGAGCCTGTGACAATGCTCGTTATATCCCTCTCTTGCAGTGATTTCAAACTGCTCAAGTGTAGCTTGGATTAAGCCTTTGAAATTTGATTGGGGTGATTTCAGATAGTGTGTGTCAAAGCACATTCTTACAGCCAGGTTATATAAGCCACTAAAAACAATAACAAAGCATATTGTTTATCCGAATAAGTGTGGGAGAGGGGGATGCCACAAATAGTCTTTTTCTCTCAGTATGACCTTTTGAATTGATTTCTCTTTTCATTCCTTTGCTTTGTCTGGAGAGCTTCCCAAGATAAGAACTTTAATTCAAGTGACAGATGTGTCTTTCCAAAGCAACTGGTTATTATACCTCTTTTGATAAACATAGGTCCTTGTTTTGTCTTTTGTAATCTGTCATATGATCTTGAATTCCTCTCTTTTCCTGAAGGCGCAATGATTAAAAGATTAAAGTTTAAAGTAGAAGCAATAGACCTTTCCATAGAACTCCTTTATACTTACATACAGAAGGGTCCCGAGGTCTTTAGGACAAAAAATTCCACTTAGGACTTGAGCCGTAAAAATTAGGTATTCTTACATGGAATTCCTCTGTAAAAGTTAAATCTAATTGATTTAGATTTCTATAAATGATTCTTACTGGAAATCTACAGGAATGCTGAGAGAGTAGGAGACCAAAGCCAGGCTTCTAAGGATCAGGCCACTCTTTTACCTACCTGGCAATACTGCTGACAAATAACAGCACTTTCAAGATGGTTTTCTGCAAAGAATTTATTCTTTCACAGCAAGGGGCCATAAAGAGCAACCTCATCTGTAGTATGATAAATTACATTTCTGTAATGATAAAAAAAAAAATGCACTGTTGTGTTCCTTTAGGTTACTTTACCAAATAAGTGCTAATTATTCCCTTAGCCATAGTCTGAACATCCTGAGACATTTACAACAGAAACGCAAAAGTTGCCTGAGTAATGCTTTGCGTTTATATCAGTTGCCTGAGTAATGCTCTGTGTTTGTATCAGTTCCCTGAATCCTGAGAAGGTAGTTACAAATACAAAAGGAGTCTTTTTTTTTTTCTTTTTTTTTCTGAGCATACATATAGACCATATTTTCCTCTGCAGTAAACAGGAAAAATTGTATGTGATGGAAGGGTATTTAAGCTTTACAACCACTGGAATTAAGATTCATCAGAGGTTGATAATGTATAAAATACTTCAGATATTTTTCATACAAACTATGAATACAGTAGAATTTTATCTGGAATAGAGTCACAATCACAAATCTTCAACATCATGTCATAAATACATAATTTCACTGGGAAATACGCTGCAAGTTTATGAGGTGAAACGTGTCAGCTTTGAGGGGCACATACGTGCCAGATCATATCAGGAAAGAAAGTCTGGGTAAAATCAGCAAAATCACCTATTGTGTTAAGAATTGCTGTACAACTATAATCACAAAGTAGCAAACAGTAAAGTGGCACCCTATGCCAGTGACATTCACTGTGCAGGCAAATACACCCATCTTGTTTATACCTGCACATTTTTAGTAGTGATTGGCAAGGTTCTCAATAAGTGTGTGTGTGTGCTGTTTGAAGGAGTGTTTGTAATAGTTATAATGCACACACAAACATAATGGGAAAGGATTTAGTCTCCACACAGATGCACAGAAACGTAATCTCCTAACCAGCCTACATCTGGAGTGCTACTTAAAAGCCTAGCAAGGATTTATGTAAAGCTTTAGGAAGAAAGATATGTTTTTAGAAACCATTTTGCTCTCACAATATGCATTAGCTAAAATCTTGAGCTCAGCATGCTAAAGAATAACTAAACATACTTAACTAAATTGATGTAATTTAATAAGTAAGGCAACAGAGCAGAAAATCCATAAATTAGTAAAGAGTTATCTAAATGAATAACTTTCATCATCATATTCAAGCTCATCTTCCTCATCCTCCTCCAAAAGTCCATATTTAAATTTACGATAGATTGTCCCATCCTGGCCCATATATACAATATCATCATCATCATCATCATCTTCGTCTTCATTATCTCGATCTCTGTACTCAATCACTTGATCTTCCTGATAGCTTGTACTCTCATGGGAGTTGCTCATGTAGGAAGAAAAGGCTTTGGCGTGATTTGTCAGCTTCTCATACCCCCTTTTATTGACAGCCTGGGTTTTGGCTCTTGATTTTCTCCAGATAAATACAATAGCTCCAATGACAAGGAGAAGCAAAATGCAGGTAATAACAAAGAGAGTGGTTTTGCTTTTGCGCTCAGGTGGTAGGGTGATCTGTAAGACACAGTCATCTGACAAAGCAAAAAAAAAAAAAAAGATTATATGAGGTCAGGTAGGGGTCTTTGTTTTAAATGACCCAGCAGAACATTTAGGTCTGTTTACACCTTTAAAATTTTTGGACTAAATACCTTATTCTTCTAGTACAACAGTTGTGCTCTTGTGGCTGTGATGGTGTAAAGATATAAGCAAGGAGAGGGTTGTTGGCCTAGCTAAGTTTCTTCATTAGATTAGGAACAAATATCAAGCAGAAAAGCTAACAAGCACACAAACACAACCTACTTGCTAAGTTTAGTCAAGAAACATAACATCCCCAGAAATATTTATATTTTTAACTCTCTGACTTCTAGAAAGTTTGGAAGACAGGTTGTATGCCCTGAGCCTGTCTGTTTTTCCCAGTTGTATCAGTTTGGTGTAATAAAAACATTTCTTCTCTCTGCAAATCTTCCCTTGCTTAATATGCTGTAGCTACTTTGAAATCAAAGGAGTGGTTTTGACATGATGAGCTTAAAGTGTGTGATTCAGATTGCTATCCATTGAAACAAGCATTTCCTAAGCATGAGGCAGCAACGTGCCCTTGTGGCCAAGAAGGCCAGTGGTATCCTGGGGTGCATCAGGAAGAGTGTTGCCAGCAGGTCGAGGGAGGTGATTCTCCCCCTCTCCTCAGCCCTAGTGAGGCCACATCTGGAGTACTGCGTCCAGTTCTGGGCTCCCCAGTACAGGAGGGATGTGGCACTACTGGAGCAAGTCCAGCGGAGGGCTACAAAGATGATTAGGGGACTGGAGCATCTCTCTTGTGAGGAAAGGCTGAGAGAGCTGGGCCTGTTTAGCTTGGAGAAGAGAAGGCTGAGAGGAGATCTTATCAATGTGTACAAGTATCTGAAGGGAGGGTGTCGAGAGGATGGAGCCAGACTCTTTTCAGTGGTGCCGAGCGACAGGACGCGAGGCAACGGGCACAAACTGAAACACAGACACTTCCATCTGAAGCTGAGGAGAAACTTTTTCACTGTGAGGGTGGCAGAGCACTGGCACAGGTTGCCCAGAGAGGCTGTGGAGTCTCCTTCTCTGGAGATATTCAAAACGCGCCTGGATGCAATCCTGTGCAATGTGCTCTAGGTGACCCTGCTTGAGCAGGGGGGTTGGACTAGATGATCTCCAGAGGTCCCTTCCAACCTCAGCGATTCTGTGATTCTGTGATTCTGTGATTCTAGTCAACTGGGTTATGAAATGCAAGACCATTTAAAACAAGAGTTGTGACAGTGAGAAGGGTGCAATATCTGTTGAAATTGCTGTTATTTGTATAAAACCCTTCCTACTCTGGTGATGGAGCAGTAGAAATACACTGTGTGTATGCAGCTCAGCAGCACATTTTTGTTATTTTCTGCTTTTCCTTTTTAAATGTCAGCCCAGTGAATCATAAGGCCCTTAAACACCGGTACCGCTCATCAACACGGTCCTACCTTGTGTTTCACTGCAGTCACAGCACTCTCGGCTGTCTGCCAGGTCAGAGTCACCGCAGCAGGGCAGGCAGCGACCTTCTTCGAGGTAGAGCTGCATACTGGCTGGACACACCGTGCAGTTGAGAGGCCCAGGTCCCTTACATTCGATGCATGTGCTGTCACATTTCTCACATTTGAGCTGGTCCTCCTTGAGACACAGAACACAAGCAATACACCTCTCATTTCCATTCCTTTGGACCTGGCTGTTCACCCTGCCACTCTCTGGGTCCTCTTGTCTGGACACCATGCATGTCTATGGCAAAATTCACTGGGGAGGGGGAAAATTAAAATTTGGTTCATAGTGCCTAGGTTCTCAGTGATCTGCTGGTAAGGAGAGTGAAAAAGCGATGTAGAAGAATCTTAGTTTGCAATCCAACCTAGCTAGATAGCTAGCTAAAATTCATTCAGACTGTCAGCTCTTTGGCCAGAAGTTGTGTTTTTGTTTTACTAGACCCCTGTTAGCCAGTCTATGGCTCTTTGGCACTAATGATCGTAATGACAGTAAAGTAGCCTTAAAGAAGCAAATGAGGTGGGATAAGCAAGGCGGGGGGGGGGGGGGGGGGGAAGAAAAAAAAAGAAGATGAGAGAATGAATTCCATTTCCAACTTGGGAAGGAGGAGAAATAAAGAAAAAAGCAGGTTGGAAATTTTCTAGCAAAACAGACTTTTCTTAGATCGTGTTGGTTCTGTTTCACAGAAAGCACTTAGATTCAGGTACTCTTCTCAAATTCCAGGTAGATTTCTGGGAGCACCTATGTACAAAGACTATTGGAGCTCATTGCTGTCACACATACCTCATAGACTGCTCTGAGGTCAGGTAATTCAGGGCTTCCAGTGTCTGCAGTTCCTGGGTGGCCTACTGGGCAAAAGTTCCTTATTTTTTTGCTGTGGGACCAGGACCTCAGATACAGTGCAATAACCTTACATCAAACTGGATAGATCTCTCAGAGCTGGTAGGCTTCTTGCCCTGAATCTGAGAGCATGGAAGAGAGGGGGAGGCCATACTGGGAGGTCCAATTTCTCAAAGCTCCTGCAAAGAACTGTGGACCAACATGGTCCCCGGCTCTTAGGCTGCCTTCTCAGGTTCACAGTTATGGAGCAGTCCTGCTACAGAGATCCTCCAGGCCGGGTACCCAGGGTACCGAGGGTACCCAGCATCTCAGGCCAACTGTCTTGCCATGCCTCTATATTCTTGAACAAACAGCTCTGGAAGGCAGTTGGAAATCTGGAAGCTGGGGTGTCCAGACTTGTGGCACAGACCCAAACCTGATTGTGGTCCTACTTTAGAGACATGTAGCTCTGTTAACTTCAGCCCGTCTCTTCACTAGAGGTTTCTGCCAGCAGAACTCAGTCAGAAATGTGATGTGATTTCTTACAAAACAAAGTAGCAGAAATCCCTGGGGAAATCTCAGTTATAACAGAAGAAAAAATACTCTATTACTGATATAGCTGAATTTGTTCACATGGTTTTGGTATGGCCCTCGGCATCATTGTGTCTTTATATATACTGATAGAGAAATCCTCCTACAGTAGAGAGCCCCAGAAAGAGAAACAATGCTTTTTCCGCCAAGAGAATAACAAAAGTAGGAATGTTTAAAGATAAGCTTGAAAACTCAGAAAGGAGCATTCTGTGTTCTTCCTCTTGTGTTCAGAGGTTAAAGTTCAGGATATAAATCACAGGAGAAAATGCTTACAAATAGGTACCTCTTGTGTTGGTGACTCCTGGACTCTGTATTCGCTTACAAGACAGTCTGAGTTGCACATTCCACCTAATAAAGTGTAGCTCCATACGCAAGAAGTGCAGCTGAACGCTCCTTTCCCTAGAAAGGCAAACAAAACAATATTAGAACAGAAAAAATTGTCCTCTAACTTCCTTTCAGAAATACACTGATCACCTCCACCAAAGAAGAAGGACGTTTGTCATCATTGAGACTCAAGAATGAACTGTCTAGCATGAGGAGGTCAGTATTAAAAAGAGCTTGGGCCTTGTCTTGAAATTTTACTTGCCCACAAAGTGTTTTTCTTAGGTGTTTTGAAATTCATGAAAAGCTGATTATGAACTACAAGGAGTGTGTTGGACTTCTGTTTTTTATTTTTCTTAGCGTTGCAACTGGTTTGCCACCTGGCTTGGCCAGTTGTGCTTGTGTCTGCATGGGAACTTTCAGAGGCATTCAGGAGAATCAGTTAAATCAGTGAACTAAATCAAAATTGTGGGAAACCTTGGCCAAATTCTCTCATATGCAAAGTCAATAAGGCCTGTTAGCTAACCCTTTTCTAACCGCAATAAATTAACATATATTTATGTTTTTAATAAAAGTATAAATTCTTCAGTTGCATAGGAAAAAATTGTGTTTCACTAGGTGCAAACAGAACATCATATGTGCTTTGTGTGTGTGAGAGCATTTTTGAAGACATGCTGCATGCAGTTCTTCTGCAGAACATTGAAGTGAACATTTTGTCTTTCTTAATGTTAAAATGCATGTGTCCAATTTCCTGCCACTTGGCATCTTCTGCCACAGTCTGAAAAGAAGACACTAACGTTAGCAGTAGTTAAACAGGTGAAGTTAGCAATGTTTTATGATCCAGTGAATTCACTATGTGATTTTTCTGAGCATTGCAGGGTTTGCCTCCCTGGTCACATGAAACATGAGACACTGCACCACTTCTTGGCTCCTACATCAACAATGAAGATTCATTTCAGAGAACCTACTGATTTTCTGTTTAGAAAGACTGGCTCATATTTCATTGTACTGTCCCTGTATTTAAGATAGAAAATCTGTCCCGTAGTATTAATCCCAAATAAGATAAAAATCAATCATAGGAAGCAGTCTGGAAATTCAAATGGCAATATCTTTTTGTCCCAAATCCAAGCCAAAATATTGCTGTCATTTATTATGATGTGCTTTTATAGTTACGTTTTAACAGTTCTTGAAGGTTTTATAACTTTAGGAGTTATTTCCACAATTTTAAATATTGTTATGTTTGCAATTAGCCATCTGCACTATCCAATATATCCACTGTCCTAAAGAGTAATTTTAGGTTTTAATACAGTATAGTCTGAGCTGCAGAGTGGCATCTGCTAGCTATCATCTGATGCCATTCAGATAGAATAAGACACTATATGGGTCTAAGGGGAATAATGCGGCCCAATTCAGAATTGGATGCAGTACAATTTATGGAAAAAAGATATGGAATACATAAATGTGTCACGGAACAAAACAGATGGTCTCTCAAAGTTAACTTTGAAAAATACTTAACTATATTCAAAGCAGCAGACACCACAATTTTTTTTTCACCCTAGAGATGCTTTGTGGCCTTTTTGTTATTTTCAGTGTTGGTAACTGTTGATTTTCTACTCTTTCCTTTAGAGACTGTAAAGATGTGTGGTCGGATTTAGATTCTTTGGCTTTCACAGAGAGGCCCGTGTAGTAGGATAGCTCAAGGAGTGAGATATTTTTCAGTGTTTGTGAGACAAACAGAATGCAGTCCTGTTAGCATCAGAGCCCTGGTTTTAAAGTTGCTGAGCATCTCTGTTAGAAGCCCGGTTGACTTAAACGAACTTAATTACGTGGTGAGCCTGTTTGCCTTCACTGGCTTTGTACTGGCAATCGCTCCCAGCCCTCCTCTCCTGCAGGTGCTTCTGCACTCTGTGACTGGAAGCAGCTCGGTAGGAATTGATATTCTTGTTTATTCTTGGTGATTCGATACTCTATAAATAAGGTGGCAGCCCAGATCAGCCAGCTGAGCGAGTAAGCCAGGGCCTGGGAGAGTCTGGCAGCCTGCCAGGAGGGCTGTGCCACCCACTTCAACTCCTTAGATCAAAAGCAGTTTAGTAGGGCCATATATGCTACTACTGCACTTCCTTGTGAAGTGTTTCCAAATACTGGAGCAGAGATAGAACAAAAAAAAGACATGACTTGTGTTTTGATATTCTTTTTCTGTCAAAGCAGAGTGTACGCTTTTACCTTTGCATGTTCGGCAGGAAGGGTGGCATCTTTCGCACATGTTGTTGTCCTTGTTTTCGTAGTAATATTCAGGGCAAGAGCTAACACATTCATTCTTGGAGCGCAACAGGTAAAAATACGTATCACAGAAAAGGCAGTGTGTAGGCTGAGGTCCCATACACTCCTTACAGCTCTTGTGGCACCTCTCACATGATCCAGTGGAGTTTTGTGTAAAGTATCTGAAACAGATCAGATAGCGTTGGCTTTGCAAATGCCTAATAATAACAGGAAAGGCCAAAACATCCTCCCTCCTGAGCTTTTACTGTGGTTACATCAATATACTTTTTGCGTCTCAGTGGAAGTGGAATGCATTTGTTTAGACTGCATTTGCCTGTGGGAATACAGCTATAAAGCAAGACTATCTAAAACAGAGGATGAATTCAGGTACAAAGTAAGCAAATAAACAGACACGACTCAGAAATCCTAAACTCTGTTTTTGGCTTTACCACAAACATCCTGTGAGCTGTTGGGCAAGCATTTAATTCCTCACTACTTCTGATGCCCAGCTTTCAGATGGGAATTCAGTAATTCCATATTTCCTTATAGCCCACAAACAGGCCTAGCCAAAGGACACCAAGACAGAAACAGTTTGTTCAACTAAATTGTGCAGTCAGAGGAAAAGGGGAATAGCTGCAGAGTGGTTATATTGTGATATAGTCATTGCAGGCTCATATTAGTGAACTTGCTGCCTAGAATTTTGAGTCCTCAGTTAAATAATGTTTTAATGATTGATTTTATTACGATGCATTATAAACTTTCACTCAATGTGAAACAAAAGTGACCACATCCAAACTTCAGGTTAGGCAGAGCATGCAAAGGTGCTTGAAGCAAATTACACTGCTTCCTGTGCTCAAGCTGACTAATTAAGGGATAACTTAGTTTATTTACTCTGTTTCACACTGTTCTGTATAAACATAATCTTAAAGTGTCCTTGGAGCTTTTAAGAATGGCCACATCACATCAAGTTGGTTTCAGCCTGGGCACCAGCTCCATCTCTCCAGTTCTGCACTGGAAAGAGAGGTTTCACACCACCTCTGTGTACTAGGACAACATGAAAAATTTTCATCCTAAGGTAGGACTGAGGGCAGAATGATCTGATTGCTCAAAGCTCTCTCTGTGATGTAGCTCTTAGTTAAAGATCTTGGACCTTACCCAGCTGGACACTGGTTTACACATCCTTTTCCTTTCCTGTACCAGCCCGGTTTGCAGGAGAGGCACTGTGAGCTGTGTTTTCCAAAGCAAGTGTCACAGGTGCTGTGGCATGGGGAACATTGTCCCTCATCACTGTCAGCATAATATCCATGTGGGCATGTTTCAACACAGGTGGTATCTGCACAGAGAACAATGCAGAATAACAGATCATATTCAGTATTTGCTGCTATAAAGATCTCATATAGCTCTGCTGGCGCAAACTCTAACAGGGGATGCTGTTAGAGTTTGTAACAAAGCCAGTAAAAGGAACATTGGGACATCGTAATTATTATTTTGTTTCTTCCAAGTCTTGTCACTTCATAAGCCTTCACTTCTGAGTCTTATGTACGTTAGCAGACTCCTCAGAAAAAATCATTTTTAATCTTTAGAAAATATAAATGCTGTGCATAATAAATAATAATGAGCAACAGCTGTGATTTCTTCCAGAATATACAAAGAGAGAAATAATAATCAGGAAACTTTATCTCTGTCTGCATTACCATTTTCCCTAGGTTTCACTCTGATTCTAAGTGCATTCTTTCAGGCTCATTGCATTCTGTGTATCTGGCAAATCCAATGGTAAGAAGTTTTAGATTTAATGATGTTTGTTCATTGGTCTTTGTCCCTGTGTATGGCTGCTGCTTTGTGTTACGGGAATTATACACCTCTAATGCTGCTAAATGCACCAGGCACGTCACATTGTTCACCTGAGATTTCAGAGGGTCATTAACTGCATAGAAATCTAGAATGAAAAGCTAGGACTGAATCAACTAACTGCAAGTGCAGGAAGCTAAGAGAATAGTGTTTACTACTAATAGCTTGCACTCATTATCTAGCTTGTCCTTATTGTTTTACTGCTCAGATTACAAATGGGCAAAGAAAGATACTTTTCCTTATTTCCAATTTTTTTGCATTTTTTTTCTCCACTCCGGATTGTTTATTTACATACTTCCTTCTACTTCACCAATTGTAATAGTAAGCTGGGTGCGCTAGTAATAATGTCAAGTCTGAATCGAGTCCTCAAAAATTTAAGAATTCAAAATCTGCATCAGAATTAGATGCAGACAGCTCAGTCAGTGTTTTAATTCAAATTTACTTTAGATTTTTCCTGAATTACAGATCATTTAAATCAGTTTTTGTCTAAATGAAATTTTTAATTTTTGTTTGCTTTTTTTAAAACACGCAAAGAAGTAAAATTTAAGTCCTGGGATTTTATAGTTTTTACCAACTTATTTCTAAGACAATAGACTCTTTTGCTCCAAAAAAGAAGAAAAAAATAGGGTTTTTTTTTTGCGTCTCAACCATCCACTAGCAATTGACCTAATGATCCGGAAACAATTTTTTAACTTCTCTGCTTAAGTATGTCTTTGTTCATCAAATCTCCGAAGGGATTAAATGAGCTAACATGTAAATGTGAACTCTGTGCTTACAAAACATGAGCTAAGGACATCCCTTTTGTCTTTTTCAAGTTACTTGTAGGAAACAAAAGTGTCAGTAAATAGGGAGTAAATGAAACAAATACTAGTTCTGTTTAGCCATGGACTTTGTTGCTACTTAGATGGTCTACTTTCGGCCTCAAAGGCCCAGCATGACTGTTTTGTCCACTCCTCAAAAAATATCCCAAGTATCCCTGAAGAAGTAATTATCTCTGCACCCACTTACTTGTCAGGTCAACCTTGCAATATTTAGGTTGAAATGGTCATAGATGTTTCATGAATAGGACAGAAACTTGCCTATTTATTTCATGCTCTCCTATTCTTCAATGCAAAATAAAATCTAGATGCAGGATCAAAGTACTCACTGAGAAGATGCTGATTATTTGCACAGCTAAGACACTGGTGTTCAGTGGGTCCTGAGCAGTGAAAACATTTCTTATGACAAGGCTTGCAGGTTTGAGTTTGCTCATCACGGTACTCAGTGCGAGAGCAGTATCCAGATAAACATTGTCCATTGTGGTTCAGCGTCAGGCCATTTCTGCAAGTAAGGCAGGCAGTGGAAGAAGAACAAGTCTGGCATGTCCTATTACATGCTGAAAAGGACAAACAGCAGATATGTCACCATTTCTTTTTTCATTTCAAATTATTATTTCAGCTTTAATTTTACAAGGAACCACCATGACCTCAGGATGAGAGGTTGAGTGAAATGAGCAATAGCTCTGCTTTTGCATAATCAAACAGATTAATATTTTCAATGTTATGCAGCCTGCTCCTTCAGTTGCTTTGTGCACTGGCACTGCTTTTGCTGAGCAGCGGTTTCAACATACTATCCACCACTAGCAATACTCAGCTCTTTACCAGAGTGGCTGCATGTAATTTCAAACACCTCTAGCTTTGTTAGCTCCCTCTCAGCTTTCTCTGATTTTTGCTGTTCTAAAGGATGTCTTATCATGCCTTTGTGATTTTCTCTGTTTTCAGGACACTCATAGCTACCTTAGCAACCCACAAACCCTTTAGGAATAATATCCAACTGGTTCTACTTGCATCTCAATACTCTTCTGGAGAAAACAAGGCTGCCAACCTTGGCAATCTTCAGTTTCCTGTTCATAGTAAGTCCCTTTGGGGCATTCTTCAAAACACTCCCCATAGTATAGGACGAAGGAGCTGATGGCGCACTCATTACAGTCATCTGAGTCGGGTCCATCACAATCCTTGCAGTCTCTGTGGCAGGGGAAGCACTGCTTGTCTTCGGCATAGAAGTGAGAGGGGCAATCCTCCACACACCTCCCATCGTGCAGGAAGAACTCATCCATGCACACTGCAGAGAACCAGACACAACGGGTAAGCCACAGGGCAGCTAATTCTGACTTTGGTAAGTGAGGGAGTGAAGAAATCCTGGGAAACCATAAATCCTGCAGTGCTTGTTTGTTTTAATAGGAGATAAGTGGACAACTTGAGAATGTATTGCTTTTTCCTTTGACTCTTTCCCTTCCAGTCTGCCCATAATAGCCCAAACCTCATGCAATATCTTCTGTGCTACATTGAGGGACTGAGAAACCAAGTTGGCCACTCAGCTTTGCTTATATTAACCAAATCACACTGCCACTAAATAGAGAAAGGCATCTGATGAGATGCTATATCTGGATTATGAACTTCCTGCAAAATTAGGGATGTCCATATTGGAAGATTTTTTTGGTTTAATATTAAAATATCAGTCTGACTGGGATATTTGCACCTGGATGTTTGACTTTGCAGGGAGCTGCCATGATGTTAGGATTAGTACGCTGAGTAGCATCCGAGAAGATGAGCAAGAGATAGACAGGTTATTCTTGGAGACCATACAGCTCCAGGAGTCCCAACCCCCCACAGCAGTGGAGTTGCTGGAGGGCTCTGTGCCGTGTGAAGCAGTACATCATAACACTGTAGAAGAAGGCTGGAAACTGGTCACTGCTCGTGGGAGGAGAAAGGCTCCTACTCCTCCCGAAGACTTGAAGCTGAAGAACAGATTTAGTCCCTCCAGGATGAGGAGGAGCTCGGCATGGCTTCAAGGGAAGCAACTGGGCTGACAGACCCTGTGCCAAGTGGGAACACCTGCAAGAAGCGGTGGGTAATTGTTGTGGGGGACTCCCTGCTGCAGGGAACAGAGGCACCTATCTGCCAACCTGACCTCATGTCTAGAGAGGTTTGTTGCCTGCCAGGGGCTCGAATATGAGATGTCATACAAAGACTGCCAAGGCTTGTCCATGCTTTGGACTATTACTCTCTGCTGCTCTTCCATTTGGGCACTAATGATACCAAGGGCAAATTGGAAACCATCAAACAGGATTTCAGAGCTCTGGGGATGGTGGTCAAGGGTCTGGGAGCCCAGGTCATTTTCTACTCAATCCTGCCAGTGAGGGGGAAGGATGGGAGGAGGAGCAGATGGATTTTCTAAGTTAACAACTGGCTGTGCTGCTGGTGTTGGTGACAGGGCTTTGGTTTCTATGACCATGGGACTCCGTTTGAAGATGGACAACTGATGGGGAGAGACGGGATCCACCTCACTAAGCTGGGCACACATGTCTTTGCCAACAGGTTGGCCAACCTGCTAAGGAGGGCTTTAAACTAGGAAAGATGGGGAAAGGGGAGAATTATAGTGACAGGGTAGTCAGCAAAACATGGCTCAAATCAGGACACCTCCAGCAGGTGCATGCAGCCGGGGAAGTGTGCACGGGACACGACTATGGAGCATCCTCTTGCACCCCTCCTGGGAAACCTGCATGCTCAATCACCTCTCTGAAATGCCTGTACACCAATGTATGCAGCATGGGGAATAAACAGGAAGAACTAGAGATGTGTGTGCGGTCGCAGGGCCATGATCTCATTGCAATTACAGAGACATGGTGGGATAGCTCGCATGACTGGAGTGCTGTCATGGATGGCTACGTGATTTTTAGGAAAGACAGGCCAGGAAAGCGAGGTGGTGGAGTTGCTCTTTATGTGAGAGAGCAACTGGAATGTATTGAGCTCTGCCTAGGGGTGGATGAAAAGTGAGTTGAGAGCTTATGGGTAAGGCTTAAAGGGCAGGCTAGCATGGGTGACACTGTTGTGGGTGTTTACTACAGGCCACCTGATCAGGAAGAGGAAGTCAACGAGGCCTTATACAGACAACAAACAAAGAAGGACTGGTGGAAGATGTGAAGGTCAGAGGCAGCCTTGGCTGCAGTGACCATGAGATGGTGGAGTTCAGGATCCTGCGAGGAGGAGGCAGGGCAATAAGTAGGATCGCGACCCTGGAGTTCAGGACAGCAAACTTCGGCCTCTTCAGGGACCTGCTTGGAGGAATCCCATGGGTGAGGGCCCTAGGAGGAAGGGGGATTCAAGAGAGCTGGTTAATATTCAAACATCACTTCCTCCAGGCTCAAGAGCGGTGCATCCCTATGAGTAAGAAGTCAAGCAAAGGAGGTAGGAGACCTGCATGGATGAGCAAGGAGCTCCTGGCAAAACTCAGCCAGAAGAAGGAAGTATACAGCAAGCGGAAAGGGGGTCAGGCCACTTGGGAGGAATACAAGAACGTTGTCAGAGTATGCAGGGATGCGACGAGGAAGGCTAAGGCCCATTTGGAATTAAATCTGGCAAGGGATGTCAAGGACAACAAGAAGGGCTTCTTCAAATACATCAGTAGCAAGAGGAAGACTAGGGAAAATGTGGGCCCTTTGCTGAATGGGGTGGGTGCCCTGGTGACGAAGGATGCAGAGAAGGCAGAGTTACTGAATGCCTTCTTTGCTTCAGTCTTTACTGCTCAGGCCAGCCCTCGGGAACCCCAGACCCTGGAGGCAAGAGAGAAAGTCTGGAGAAAGGAAGACTTTCCCTTGGTGGAGGAGGACTGGGTTAGAGATCGTTTAGGCAAACCTGACACCCACAAATCCATGGGCCCCGATGGGATGCACCCAGGAGTGCTGAGGGAGCTGGTGGATGTTATTGCTAGGCCACTCTCCATCATCTTTGAAAGGGCATGGAGAACAGAAGAGGTGCCTGAAGACTGGAAGAAAGCCAATGTCACCCCAGTCTTCAAAAAGGGCAAGAAGGAGCACCCAGGGAACTACAGGCCAGTCAGCCTCACCTCCATCCTTGGAAAGGTGATGGAGCAGCTCATCCTGGAGGCCATCTCCAAGCATGTGGAGGAAAAGAAAGTGATCAGGAGTAGTCAGCATGGCTTCAGCAAGGGGAAATCATGCCTAACCAATCTGATAGCCTTCTCTGATGGAATGACTGGCTGGGTAGATGAGGGGAGAGCAGTGGATGTTGTCTACCTAGACTTCAGCAAGGCTTTCGACACTGTCTCCCATAACATCCTCATAGACAAGCTCAGGAAGTGTGGGTTAGATGAGTGGACAGTGATGTGGATTGAGAACTGGCTGAATGGCAGAGCTCAGAGGGTTGTGATCAGCGGCGCAGAGTCTAGTTGGAGGCCTGTAGCTAGCGGTGTCCCCCAGGGGTCAGTCCTGGGTCCAGTCTTGTTCAACTTCTTCATCAATGACCTGGATGAAGGGACAGAGTGCACCCTCAGCAAGTTTGCCGACGATACAAAACTGGGAGGAGTGGCTGATACACCAGAGGGCTGTGCTGCCATTCAGAGAGACCTGGACAGGCTGGAGAGGTGGGCGGAGAGGAACCTCATGAAGTTCAACAAAGGCAAGTGCAGGGTCCTGCACCTGGGGAGGAATAACCCCATGCACCAGGACAGGTTGGGGGCTGACCTGCTGGAAAGCAGCTCTGCGGAGAAGGACCTGGGAGTGCTGGTGGACACCAAGTTAAGCATGAGGCAGCAATGTGCCCTTGTGACCAAGAAGGCCAATGGTATCCTGGGGTGCATCAGGAAGAGTGTTGCCAGCAGGTCGAGGGAGGTGATCCTCCCCCTCTACTCAGCCCTGGTGAGGCCACATCTGGAGTACTGCGTCCAGTTCTGGGCTCCCCAGTACAAGAGGGACGTGGCACTACTGGAGCAAGTCCAGCGAAGGGCTACAAAGATGATTAGGGGACTGGAGCATCTCTCTTATGAGGAAAGGCTGAGAGAGCTGGGCCTGTTCATCCTGGAGAAGAGAAGGCTGAGAGGAGATCTTATCAATGTGTACAAGTATCTGAAGGGAGGGTGTCAAGAGGATGGGGCCAAACTCTTTTCAGTGGTGCCCAGCAACAGGACAAGAGGCAATGGGCACAAACTGAAACACAGACAGTTCCCTCTGAACATGAGGAAAAGCTTCTTCACTGTGAGGGTGACAGAGCACTGGCACAGGTTGCCCAGAGAGGTGGTGGAGTCTCTTTCTCTGGAGATATTCAAAACGCGCCTGGATGCAATCCTGTGCAATGTGCTCTAGGTGACCCTGCTTGAGCAGGGGGTTTGGACTAGATGATCTCCAGAGGTCCCTTCCAACCTCAGCCATTCTGTGTTTCTGTGATTTGGGATAGGGGTTCAGCTGTTAATTTTATTATAACTGCCATATAATGATAAACATCATTTGTTTATGATTCTTTTTCATCCATGCTAATGTTTCCAGAATGGCTGGCTCATTAAGGGTTAACTATCCCTTAAATTTTTGGGTGTGCAGTCAGTCTTATGAGGATTTCTGACCATTAGTAGATATGTTTCATTTCAGAGGCTTCATCCTCTACCTTGAGTAGCGATTTGCAAAAATGGCAAAGAGATGTAGTTTAACCAGACTAGGAAAGAAACATTTTGTATTGCACATTGGTGTAAGTGTTAAAGAATTTAGGTGTGGAAAGACCTGTCATTTGCTAAATCAGAAATAGAATCAGACCAATAGGAATCTCCTGAAACACAAAAAGAACAGAAAAAGCAGTGTGAAATACCTTTGCAGATATACTTTTTCAACTGAGTCTCGTGATAAAGCACAGGTTGTTTAGCCTCTATTTTAGCAGTTTAGCAATGATATATACATCCATTTTTTTGTTTTTGCTCATTATGGAATTTCTTTTCAGATATGTTTTTCTGTTAGTCTGTTTTTCTAAATCTATCTCATTTTAACTAAGTCATGGCAAGTTCCTTGTAATACCTTTGCACATTTGATTGTGAATGCACTCCTGGCACATTGGAGGGCAGTGTTTGCAGATTCCTTCAGAAGCAAAATACTTCTCCGAACAGGTATATTTACATTCCCACTGCTCCAGAAGCAAAGGACTTTCACAGGATTGGCATTTGGTGGCACTTCCCATGCATGTCTTACAGGATCCACTGCATTCCTTGCAAGTCCCAGAATCATTAAAATATCCCCTATTGAATTAAAATGAACACAAAGCAAACTGCTGGTCAGCATATGCTTACAGAATAGTCCAGTGACACAGGCTGTAAGAATTAAGTTCGTATATATCAGAGTTTCCCAGAAGATACATTTCACTGAAACAAAAATATTTCTTAAATGATTTATTGTCTATCCTCCATTCCATTACACTCTCTCATGGCACCAGTACCATTGCCTGCAAGCAGAAAACCTGCATAGCTAACATCATGAAGGGAGTCTCTCCTTCCCTTATTCTTGCACCTACTCTAGGGGTTGCTGGACTTCCTTTCTTGCTTTTTCTATGGTTTCCCCCTTATATAAGATGGGAAGATATATAATGTTGGGAAAAGGAAGACACAATCCGCAGTCTTGCTAAGCTAAACCTCAACAATGATATCAGGAATAGAAAGAGTAATATAACCTCAGTGGCCCTAGAGGGAAAAAAGAGAAGAGAAATCCTTGGAAGTGTGAAGGCGGAGAAGAATAAGGATGGCTGGGATAAAAAACAAAAAACCACAACAGGATGCATGAGAAGTACCCGCATTTGGTGACAGCAAAGGAGCAAGTTAGGAGAAGGAGTAGGGGATTATTTTCAGTCACCATAAATAACCACCTTGAGGACAGTACTGTGGTCCTACTGAAGTCAATGGGAGCTTTACCATCAGACATAGTCTTTACCATAGTCATGGTTAGTTTCACTTGTGATCTCAGTCAAGAGCAAATGTTATTACCTCAAGCCAGATGAAAATGGCTTTTACCATGTGGTAGTTTCTGGTGTCTAAGGCTACCTTAAGTTCTCCCCTTGAAAGGTTTATAATGAATCTGAGCTATAAAAAGAAGGAGCATAGAGATAAATTAAAGAATAGTCATCAAATAGGAATAAGTTTAAAAAATTACTTACTCAGGGCATTCCTGAAAGCATCTGCCTTCGTGGAGAAAGAATGGCTGGTCTTGTCCAGACTGACACTTCTGACAGTGCCAGGGGTTGGAGCACACCTCACAATTGTCCAAGCACATCTCACACTTTCCGCTTTCCACATTGCCAAAAGTTTGTTGAGGGCATTGAGAGACACAGGTATCATGACTAAGAAATTTTCCTGGCAAAACAGCAATCCAAGTGGAGAAAGGGACCAAACAGAAATGTATTTAAAAGAATCTTGCCTTGGATGGCTATAAAACCCCCCTTTAAATTAAAAAAAAAAAAGCTTAACTTTTTGATGCTTAAAAACATGATTGAAACATTCTTTGAACCATTTCCCAAAATAGTTTGCTCAGCCTCCCCTGAAATGTAAGATTAGAAAGGATCATCATCATTATCTGGTACATCCTTCCTGAAACCCATACTCAGTAATTCCTGCATCACTTCTACAACTTTTGATTGAATAGAAAAGAAAGCAACAACATCCACTTCATAATTTTTTTACCCTTATTGCTAAGGGCATGTGCTTTAGTCCTAGCTGGTATGTGTCGGACTTTAGCTTCTGATTATCTGATTACCATCTCACGCTTCAAGCTGCCAAAGAACTTTCTACTGAACGTTGACCAAAATAGTCCCTGGAAGTTTTTAGGATACAGAGTATTTTAGCTACTTGCAAAAACTTCCCAAAGAGGCTGAAAGTCTCCTACCTTCTGGACATGAAGTACACATGTTAGCATCTTTGTCACAGGTCGTACATGAAGGATCACAGGACTGTAACTGTTTTTCTGCTTTTGGAATGAAAGAAAAAGATTTGGTTTTGATTGCCTTACAGGGGTTTTTGTTCATTTGCCCTCCCATTTCTTACTGGCTTTTTCTAAGCTGTTTTTAAAATGTACCTCCTTGAAGTTTTGATATTCACAAAGCTGGACAAATTGGTGATTGCCTTAAATTCTGCACTCTTAAATGATAAGTATAGAGTTGATGTAATAAAGGAAAATATAAATGGTATACTGATATTCACTATCTAGACTGCTCATTCACTTCTGGACAGCTCATTGCAAATAAGGACAATAATTTAGTTAAATGTTGTTAGCTTCAGCACTCTGCTCCAAAACCAGATCCAGATCTGTACTCCCAGTAGATTACAAATAAGAAAAGCTGGAAGATGTGCAAATTTAGGAGACATGGTGTAGCAAGGTATTCTTATGGAGATTTTGTACTAGCTGGTTGAAGAATACCATTTCTCTGTCTCTAAGGAAACAAACTGTGAATATGAAGGAGAATAAAATGAATGTCTGCAAAGAAAGTCTGTAAAACGGTTCTTCTCAGTGCTATCACCTACCATTTCCCTCCAACAGGAAGGCTCTGATGTGCCGCATGGTAATTTTATGCCTGAAGAAAGCTAAGACCTTGGTTATGCTTTGCATAGACTTTATTCAATGTGTTATTCAGCAACTAAATGTCAAGGGGATTTGAGGGTCATACTTAATGCACAGAAAGTTTGCTGTGTAACACTATGGGTCTCAGCAAGCAATTCTGTATTTTGATCCAGGCAGTCTTAACAATGGCAAAATGAATGTCTGATGAAAGAGCAATTGCAGACCAGTGGACAGAAGACAGTAGGCTTTTGATTTTGCTGAAAATCAAAAAATAGATTAAAGTAGGAGTGGCATGCAGATTGAACTTGGTATGTTGTTTAGCACATCCAGCAGTTTCAAATGCATATGACTTTTGGAAGTGGATGGACTATCTGACAGGATCCATTAGCCCCATGCAGCAAATCTCTACATTTTTAGTTCTGCCTGTTATTGCAAAGTACTTGCAAAGTTGCCGCATGCAAAGTGGCATGTTGAATGAAATAAAGGAAAGCAAAAGTTTTGAATGAAAGGAGGAGAGGGGAGAAATGGAGACACATAGAGCCCTTCCCACTAAAGGAAATGGTGGGCATTTTACTATAAAGAGAGGCACTGTATAGAAAAGTGAGTATGTGCACAGTATGACACAAGGGCAGAAGAAGGAGGAATAACAGTAAAATAATTATAATGATTATTGATAAATGCACTGCTAAACAAGCTGAGCCATGGCTATCTCAGTGACAAATTGGGTTTGGATCCACATTCAATGTGGCTAGGAGATAGTCTGCAACAATGTGAGTCACATCCATATCTCACCCTACCTGCAGTTCAGAACATTTTAAAAACTCTCTGTGTCTAGCAATGCCTCTGCACTGAACAGGGCCATTTGCAGGTTCCCAGTGTAGGCCATAGGATCCTTAGCATAATGCATGTAACAGAAGAAGGCTGCACACTGTCAAGGAGAATGTGGGACATGAAAGTCCGGACTGAAGCACTGAGTCTGCTGCTGAGGCTAGTGTGAGAGAAGTGTTAGAAATCTATGTAGATCCTGTAAGATAGCAAATAGCTTTAGCCTTGGCTTTGGCAGCCAGATAAGTTGATGGCTATGGTGAGGCAGAGACCTATCAAGGATAAAGTCAAGACAGATGGGACTTGGACTCTATTTCAATAAGTACCACTTGAAGACAATTTTCAACTCCAAAGCTACAGAGGCTTTATGGAGGAAGAAAATGCCTGAAACTTAATTTTGAGGTATGCAGCCTGAAGCACTGCTAAACAGTCGAAAGAAAAGCCCTGGGTTTCAGTACACAGGAAAACACCATCATGACTTCATATTCACTATAGGTGAACCTAAAGGGTAAAGTATCAAGCAATCATCAGTGTATAAAAATGAAAACTGCTGTGGAAAGACAATGGGGGAACAAATAGGGAAGGCACAAAGTCCCTGGCTTGCTGAGGAAGAAAAAGATGGGAATAATGCAGAAGCACAGAGAACCCAAGAAGTGGGAGGATGGGTTTACTCTTAAGTTACCTCTGAAGTTGCAGGGGTGGGAGGATGGCATGGGAGGTAGGTGATTGATGCAGGGACTGGAAAGGCACAAAGAGACCTCAGTATGTGAAGTGAATTCAGCCTAAAGCAGCAATGAAATGCCTCATCTTCTGGTATCAACTGTAGTAATAGATGCCTTTCAATATCTTACTCTAACTAGATTTTGCAGGAGGTTGAAAGTGTATGAGTTCCTTTGGTAGAGCCCAAACTCTGCAGGAGTACATCTCTTTTAAAGGCAGAATCAATATACTCTGAGGTGCTCCTGTAGAGTCAGATGCAGATAACACTACGTGCTCCATCTGTGCTCTGAGCAAGTGAAAAGCGAGGCAGAGGTGATCCAAAAGCCACAATGCCTTGTTGGTGTGGCAGTGTGAAATTGGAGCTAGCTGAGAGGCAAAGTACACTTAGTCTTAGCACTAGGTTAAATGAATACAACACCACACCCAAGTTAACTTAGCCTTCTGGTCCGACATTGCTGGGCTGTACTGACAGGTCTTCAAGAAACTCTCCTGCTGGTGTTTCAGAATGGGCATCTGTTTTCAGCCTTCTTGAAGTGCCCTAGATTTTGATGAGGCAATAAGCAGTGTGAAGACTGCAAGATGGGGCTGTTCTAGTCCTTGGTTTTTAAGCTCCTGCAGCCTGTACCTGCAGGGGTCAAACAGTGACTGAGCTTCTGAAGGGAAGACAGAGAGAATAACGGCAAATGAGCTTAGGAGAGATGAAGGAAAAACTATAAGCTATAAGAAACAGTCAGTACTTACATCTGATATGTTTCATTCTCCTTTTGCTCTTTATTTAAGGAAATGAAGTGAGGCAGATAATTGTGAAAATACTCTTCATGGACCTAATCAATTATGTTCATGGGACTGTTCTCTTCCCTGAGCTGAGTACCCAGCTTTTTCATTTTCTCACCAATTTCACTTTCCCCTGGCACTAACTGGTACTGGTGCCAGCTTTAAAGGCAAGCAGACCAGGTGACTGCCTGTCCTAGCGAGGTTAGAGGTGGGAGAAGAACCGACTGAGAAAGTTGGTGCTTGAGGTGACTTCCAGTGAGTGATAGGACCATCCTGGAGCTAGCATGACACTTCCATGGGGTCAAGCAGAAGTGCTGGAGCATGAAGAGATGGAGGATAATAACCTGAGGGAAAAACTGTATTGAGGGAGAGGTAAATACTGACTGCTAAGCAACAACACAGGTCTGTGAGATAGGAAGCAGTCATCTGAGTCATTGTGTCCAGGTACAGTAGATTGCCTGACCATAGGTGCGGATGCCTGGTTGCAGTGCTGGTGGCAAATTGCCCTGAGAGGTGGAAATCAGGATCTCTAGGAAGAGCTGGTGTTGGAGAAGATGCCTAGCATTCAGAAATACAGACTCCACCTCACTCTTTACTGCAGGCTCTTTGCTATTTCTGATGGCTGAGGTGGTGAAGCTCCTTTTGGCCAGACTCACCAACCAGCCCACAAATGACCACTGGTGGTGGAGGTGGCGGGGAGGAAAATCAATGGCTCTAGAAGGACTGTAACCTCACTGATTTTTAAGGTCCCTTACCTTACAGATAATAGCGCAAATACAATACAAGAATACTGAATTTTGGAAATCAGGGCTTTAGCAAAATGCCTACCCTACAAAAAAAGATGAAAAGTTAGCATTTCTCAGTGCAGTGTGTCCAGTTAAATCTTGTGTCGTTTTAACTAAAACCTTGTGCAAGCGGATGGCTCCATCTTCTCTGAGCCTGGCATGGAGAGCGCTACCCCTCAGTGGCAACAGCCCTTGGCTGCACATTAAGTGCTGGGTTGGAAGCAGGGCCAGGGGCCTTCCTGTCACCCTACAAGGGAGCAGGGCCAGCAGTGCTGGGGCTGTCTGAAATGGGATTACTGGGGAGACAGGTATCATTTAGATTCATTTAAAATTTTGGGAGAAAGGGGTTTTCTCAAAGAATCCTGATGAGGGACTGTAGTTTGTACTATCCATGTATTGGTTTTATATTTAGATATAGCCTATCAGTAGTGTAGTTTAGGCAGCAAAGAGCTGGGGTTTCAAAGTCTGCCTGTACTATCTTTTTTATCTGCCTGTGAGTTTCTCTTTCTTGAGGAGAATGAACATTTTATTCAGCTTTTCTTAGCCCTTTTTAAGTGCAAGGATGTTGATATCTAGTAAGGCTTTTTGCAAAAGCAGGTCTTGTGAGTTTAGATCTTTTCTTTCTCTTGCTGAAATACTTTCTATATGGGCTTTTTTCCCTGCTGCAGATCCATTTTCTATAGGTCAGGTTCCAAGGTGCTGTTGCAAGCAACCTCCAGTCTGTTTGGATGCCCTTGAATAGAGAGGGCAGCCTGAGTCTCCCTTGCACTTCTAGATGTGCCCAACTGTACTAGCACACAAGCATTTTCAGTTTGCTTGCCTAAGTGACCCTCAAAGTAACTTGCTGGTGACCCTTTCTCACTCTTATGAGATGCAGAAATTCACTGTCACAAGAGTTTTTTTTCTGGTGAGAGACCCTTCCTTCATTTTTTTTTGTGACTTTGTATTATTGAACAAATCCTTACAGAATGTCCTTCTTGGGATAAGCTATAAGCATATAAGGAATGCTCTGGGTAAGCTAGATGCTTGCTCTTAATTTTACTGAACCGAGCAGTATTCAGTGTTTCTATTCTATCTTTAAGCAGGCAGACTTTCTACTCTCTTTTTCTCCTCTTGAGAGAAGAACCCCACTGGTCTATAAATCCTCATATTTTTCCCTTTTAAAGACTAGTCATTTGGCACTCTCTGAAAAACCTTGAATAATTGATTGTATATTGCACAGCCATGTAGTTTTTAATTAACGTTTTTTCACTTTACCTTGGAAAACCTTGGCTGGAAGGAAGACCATCTGTTCCTGATGTCTGACTGCAGTTATATATCCTCCATTCCTCTATCAGTTGCTTCTCTAAACCTTCAGAATTTGTCAAGGCTGAGTTCTGATTTTCCCATTGAAAGTGTCAATGGTCTTTTTCTAAACATGCAGTGAATACAAATTTTCTTTTCACTTCTCAGCAGCTTTGTATCCAGTTACCTTACACTAGCTTATGTTTTATTTCATTATTTTGGAAACTCCCTGCTGGGTAGTTTTAAGTGGTGTAATTTAATATCAGTTATGTGTGTGAAGAAGCAAGCCAGAAACATTGCTGAAGTATATGTTGCCAGGGGAAAAGAACCTTGATCCTACAAGAGAGTTGGTGTAACATAAAAAATAAAAAGCAGTAAGATAAGGTTAAACAGAGAAGCTGTTAACTACTGCTGAAGAATATTTATAGGAGCTCACTGTTTCAAAAACATTTTGATCCTTATAATTAAAAATAAAGATCTTTTTTCAGCGAAGTACTTTTTTCCATTTAATCTTTGCCCCTTTGGCAGCATTTGTTGTTTTCTGTAATATGTACTAGTCACCACCAGAGGGGAATGTACACAAGCAGTTGGGCTTCTGATATTTGTCATGAGAGACAATTTTTAATTTTCCAGTCAGATATAAATGCTTAAATGGCCCAACTTGAGGACTTCTAAAAGAAATATGAAAATCCTGCAATTAATTTGTCTTGTTTTTAATTCTGGGCAGTTAAAATGAATTCTTCCCATGATAGAGCTCTTATTGACTATAGAAGGAGTGGAATTAGGCCTTCATTTATTAAAAAAAAGCATGGTTAGAATAATGTAAGTTTTTAAAATGTAGTTTTCTTGAATAGCAAAAAGCTCCCGGAAAGGAAAAATGTAATGCAAAAGATTTTGCTGCAGATATCTGTGCACGGTATTTCCAACAATGTAACCGGAGCTTTCCCAAGAACATCCTTACAAAGCTGTCAAGAAAGTCGGTCATGTGAAAGGCAAAATGTATTTCCTTGGCCTTTGGACTGAGGATAAATGAAAACAGCAAATGACTGTTTTTAGCCATAGAAAAATCCTTCACTTTTCAGTGAAAACTTTACCCAGGAGAGTGTGGCAAGTGGGGTTGTGAAAGGCTGCAGGATAACTAATTCAATAATTAATACAGAGTTGCCTGTCTTCAAGGAAAGGGTTTGTTGGCCACCAAAACAAATTGCAGCTCTGGGCTTCAGCCTTCTGTTCTGACCCATTGCTGTTTGTTATATAAGAACAGGTCTCAAGTAAGGTCAAATAAGGTACATGGCTGATCATTGAACTGTTTTGTTGCATTTCTTTTGCCCCTGAAGGCTACCACTGTGTACCTGAGGATCCTATAAGCTTTCCCTTAAAATTTTCTGTCTGTAGCTCTTATGGTTGCAAATTAAACTTCTAAATATAGAAGCAGTATGTCTATGATGTTGATTGATTGATTTTAAACTCATTGTGAAATAATGGATCAGAGAGAAGTGTAAACTGACCACATTCTAAAAGTGGGACACTGACTCTGAAAAACGCTATATGCTATTATTGTACTGTTCTGCTGTTTTTTAAGGGCCGAAGTGTATGACCTTTTCAGACCTACTGAGCTGTTTTGATCCTTACATTTATGTTCTTTTCGGATTTTTCAAACTAAAGTGCCTCCTATTTAAACTCCTATTCAAGGCAGAATCTGACTCAATGTCACATTGATTCTTGTTTCTTTAACAGAATGAGCAATAACTTTGACATATATCCAGCTCAATCTTCCCCGTTCCTTTCTAGAAACTGAGAAACTGAATCATGCTGTGCCATTTCTTGAGCTAAGCTTTATTGCAGCTCTGAAGCTACTGTAGCGCTCTGCCCGTTCAGTCTGTTCCAGGGCTTATCAAATTGAAAGACTGGGGGAAGACTGAAAAGTATTTTTTTTCTGTTTTCTTTTCTCATTTGGGCTTGTGCAACATGAATGAGACAATGAAAGAGTTTTGTGAAACAGTGCTTTAAGACTGTAACTGTCATCTCTGGGAAGAATTAAGGAAAAGATGAAAGTGAGTGAAAGTCTAGCTCCATTAAAACAAAGTCCCCAAATTTTCTCTTTTTTTTAACTAAGTGATCTTATTTTGAAATGTTTTCCAGAATTTTATGATCTGGCTTAAAAAAAAGGTTCAGTGAGTCCTCAAGAATATTCAGGAGGAAAAATTATGTCCAGTACGAGGAAATGGGATCCTCTTCACATGCCCACCATTTGTTCTGGAGGAACGTAATGTTTAAAAAACAAAACAAAACCCCAAAGTGCACCAAGATCTGGGGACATATGAGCAGAGAAATGGGCATATCTAAAGAGACATGTTTTTAAATATAATCTTTGTCATTTAAAGTAGCTTATGGTCCTTCCTTTAATTCTTTTAATCCTGCAACAGCATTATAAGAAGTCATATTAGTATATACTCCTCCTCTTTGTGCTGTCCATCCTGCTCTCCCTCCCTGCTCTTTACGGACAACAGACCTTTATGCCAGGCAATGCAAGCAGCGAGCCATCAGTTTTCAGACTGATAAAAGCTAGTTTGTTTCCTTCATTTTGAATCCCGTTTATTTGTCCTTTTCTAAGGGTAAAAGGGGGATTTAAGTACTTATATTTTTAACTCGCAATCAAAGTAGCTTCCTATGCACATTTGCAATGTAATGCCCTTAGCTTCCTAGTTAAAAAGACATTGGCTTCTATATTTTTATAGTATATTTTATTCTCAGACCATGGCACATTGCTGCAGTGGGGAATATGGAAGGAAATGTACTGCCATGGCTCTCGGTAACTGCATACATATTCCTTTTAGAAGGTGACCTCTCTGGCTTGTGCACTGTTTTGTGGGATGTGATTTGAATGTGATCCAGTTGAGATGCTACTTAGTTTGTTAGATTTTATTCTGTGCGTGGCATTGGCCTTGCAAAACTGATACAGTCATGAATAAAAATACAAAAATAGGTTGCATATCTCCACAAGGTAATTACAATTACATAGACATGATAAAACATAATGAAAACAATGTACACATGTAATAAAATACTAGACCTATCCCATTTCAAAGACTTATGTGAACTGTAAATTTAAGAAAACTATAGGAGAGGGAAGAATTAAATCACAATGCCCAATAACCATTAATTCCCAATCTAGTTATCTTGTAACAACCATAGCATTATTTTACAAACAAATGGCTAGAATATGAAATTGGCATGGCTAAGAGGATATAGGAGAGTGAATCATTTTGTTTGCCTCTAGCAACCTTAAATTTCACATATGGATGATGCTTAAAAAGGTTTCATAACTCTTCCCATGATGGTCTAATTTGCCTCTCTAAATGTCATAACATTTTCTCATCTGGAAGATTATGACTCCCTCCTCTCCTCCTACTGATTTTTCTGCTGTCTTCTGCCCACCCTATTCTCTTTTTTTCTTCTTTCCCTATTTTCAGATCTTTACGTGTTTATCTGTATAGCTGCATTAAGGTCAGAGAACCCTAATAATCCTTTTAAAGCATGAATTATTGTTTTTCTGTCAACCAGAACTCTTCTAGCACACTGCATTTTTATTATTTGTGTTTTACTCTGGTATTTAGGAAAAGGAAAATATGGAAGATGGATGCAGTTGGTCAATGGCTGCTTGTGGGATGTAACTCTCATTATTGGGGGTGGTATGTAATAGTAAACAGAACCAGTTGCTATTTTGCTGCATAATTTACTACAGCATATACTATCTGCATGTAAAGAAGAACATTTTGGTTTTGCGACAGAAACAGATCTCTTTCCATAACCGCTTTTTTTTCCTCTTGTACTTTTCAAAAGAGTGCGGTAGACTAAACTGTGTAACTGAGGAATGAATATGTTTTTTGGGTGTGGTATTTACAGTGAACAGGCAAAATGAAGACCTGACCATAACCTGCAAAAATCTAATCCGATTGAAAGGGTGTGTGTATTCGCTTGGTGAATCAAGCTTACACTAGTGTGTCTCCTGGCTTCCAAAGTCATTTCATCATCTGGTACATGAGATAAAATACAGATGTTTTGCGCTACAAACACAGCTCAATCTTTTTTTGCTTTCTTGGCTTGCCCTGTCTTTTTAAAAGCCTGGATACCAGACAAGATCTGTTTCATTATTTCAGACCTTGATATGACTTATTAATGATTCCCAATATGAACTGAATTGTTTGCCCAGCAGAGTATTCCCCCCAAATAAATATCATTTTAGAAAGTTGTTTTTATATAGAATGTTCTGACTGTTGGAGTATGTGCTCATGAAAATTCATAAGACTGGTCAATCATTTATTCTTATGCAAGAAACAGAAGGAAAGCTTAAACATGAGGAAAAAAGTGTATTCCACACTCAAAGAGGTTTTAGTCCTCGCCTAGATGCTTCACTGTAAAGAAATGCAAACTCTACATTGGTTTATCTGTGGCAGGTTCTACTCTGCTGCCCTTTAATTTATGTTAGCCTGGGAACCAAATAAAAACAACCTCCTCTGTTTCCCTAAACTGTTTCCCACATGACTGGTCAACTCATTCACTAAAACCGTAATGAAATCCACTGAATCCATATGGTCAGAAGAGCAGAGGAGAAATGGCTTCATTGTTTGTAAATACAGTTCAGGGTCCAACTCTTTGTTAGCAGAGTTTTTAAAGAAAGAGGGTAGATATAAGTTTAATGTAGTAAAAGCTAAAGTAAACTACTGGATTTGGAAATTTTCGCTCTCTTCCTAGCTGCATTGTCTTCCTGTCAGAGGCAGGGAACATGCTGAGGATGAGCTTGGTGCGATCTCATCTTTGTTTCCATGATAAGAACAAGGTTGTTTATTTTATCCTCAGCCCCCCACACCCAGCCCAATCCCCCAAAGTGTGAGGACTACTAATTATTTGGCCTGTATTCTTTAATTAAAATAGCTCATCAGGCCACTGAAGGTGGGAGGCAGCTCTGCCATGGTAGTACACCAATGTAGATGCGTTGAGAACACACTGAGTACCCAGTGCAAAGAGCATATATTGATAAACAGGCACAGAGGATGAGAGCCAAAAATCAAATCACAGCCACAGTCTTGACCACACTGGACTGGTGAATAAACCTGGATATATTTTAATATCCCTTGAAGGATGAACAGCAAGCTTCATGGAACGTGCCCATGCTGCACAAAACAGGCTTCCATTTGAAAAAAAAGTTGACAACAGATGAGATGGATATCTATATTTTAGTAAGAAGAAATCACCCTGGGGACAGTAAACTGATATAAAATATCTAGAGATTTGTCCAGAGGAAGCAGTGATAAACTTGGAAAACTGCCATGACTTTGCAGCCTTATATGAGAGAAGGAGTATTTTCTTTGTCCCCATGATCCCCTTTTAAATAAACAATGGAAAAGAAGATTCCTTATAGAAATGTTTAAGAAGCTTTGAAGAAGATCATTGCTCCAGGCCCAGGGAGTTTTTTTCTGTACAGTTATGCCGGTCAGAACCTCCCTGGCAGTAGGTTTCAAGGAGCAGAGGCAGATTTCATCTCATCCACTCTTGCACTTGTCGTACTGTGTAATTGAACAAAGCAGTGAATGATAGCGGCTGCCTGTCCTAAATTTTAGTGGTTTTCAGAAAGCTTTTGTCAATGCTGAAGGTCACTATAACAGATTCTGAAACTCTGTTTCCTAACATACACACACACACACACACGCACACACGCACACACACATGCACACATATATATGTATTTTAATCATCCAGGTATTTCAAGTCATTATCAGAGATAAAGAAATGTGTTTCTGTCTTTCCTAAATCTTTCATTTATGTGAGGGATCTTCAGCATGGAACCAGAATCAAAAACAAAACAAAATGAAAACAGGATGGTGCAGCTGGGAATCTGAACTCAGCTGATATCTGACTCCTGAACACATCAACAGGTGAAGTGAGTGAAAGAGTGATATTTTAGCCCAAAATACCAACCAGTTAGATTTTGTAATAATTGGCGAGTGAAAATTAATGTTATGAGAGCCAGATGATCCTACAGCATCTGAAGAAGAACCTGCATATACTGTTGATGAATGCAGTTATTCAAGGAGCACCTTTGGTAAAGCTGGTGACGTCCTCATTAACATATTGACTGGATGGGCACTACTATTTGGAAGTCTACCCTAGTGAGAAAAGGCCCAAGATATCACCAGCGCCAACATCACTTTCTCAGCAGTTACCTGCCAAATCTGCTGCCGTGTGGTGGGAACCACAGCAAGTCTACCCAAGAGAAGCTGAGCAGCTTTCAGTGAGATTACCTGAGCTCCCCGATTGGGGTAGCTAGAGTAAGGATTGTGTGACTTTGGGGCAGCTGCTACTGCTCGAGCCAGTACAGCTCAGAGAGAGATGTATTTTACAGTTTGAAATGCCCTCAAGTGAGCTGTATTTTATCTACCTGAAGGAAAGCAAAACAGAAGTCAGAGAGAGAAAGAGAGTTCACAGCGCAGTAATGCTGAAGTGTACAGGCCTGCATCAGCTGCCTGACCAAAAGAAAATGAATTACCTCATTTGGTGATGTCAAAAATAGATTGAATTGTGAGACTGGGGAGACCAAAATATAGATGAGTTCTTTCTGTGACACTGGTTGAGAGTGTCTCAAATGGAAAAAATATTTACACATCTGGATAAGACACAATGAAATGCTCGGAGGAGGCTGCTTTCCTATTAGTATCTCGCCTTTTTATGTCTCTCTGACCTTTTTTGAAGTAAAGAAATGCCCATCTTTTTGGTATAACATTTCTCCATAGATAAACAATAATTAAAAATGGTCAACATTTTTTTCTGAAAATATTTGTTAGCATTTTTTAAATTTTAATGCGAGGTCATACAGATCGAAGAATAGCCACTCTTTGATGTGTCTGAGCCAAATAAACACATGCATATCAGAGGAAAATATGTATTTCATAGTAATATAAAGCTGGAAGGGACAGTAAGTAATCTAGTCTACCACTCCACTCTGTAAACATTCCTGAATGCTGTTTTTAGTGTGTTCTTAAAGACCCCTACAGATGGAAATTCCCAACCCCCTCAAACAGTCTATATGATTGCTCCATTCTTCCACTAGAAAGTCCTCTTTTTTTTTTCAATGCGAAACCTAAATCTCCTTTTCTGCATTTTAAGCCTATTATTTCTTGTCCTGTTTACCGCACGTAGAGACCTGACCTGTTCCATTCTTCTTTGTGATCATGTTCCTCTTAGCTTTCTCATTTAGTCCAAGACCCCTCAATCCTCTCAGTCTTTCCTTGTAAATATTTTTTTCCCTAGACTTCTGGTAATCCTCTCTGTTTGCTCTCTCCAGTTGGGCCACTTCCTTCTTTAAACACTGTGCCCAAAACTGGATGTGTTATTCCAACTAATGCATTACAAATGCTGAAGAGAATGGGAGGATTATATGACAGTGACTTTCCCCTCTGTTTATAGTGATCAGCCAAGATACAACTGAAACACTAGATAAAATTTTACCCTTTGGAGGCTACGAGTGTACATACCATTTGAAATGCCGCTTACAAGCCTAACTATTGAGGTGTTGCACAGACCGCACAGGATTTCTTCACAGCAACAAGCTTCACTTAGAAAGAATAATCATAGCAAATGAGTTTTAATTTGTGGGTTGGGCAATAAATTCATCATTAGCACTGCCTGATGTGGTAACATAACCCATTCAGTTGTACTTTACATAACTAACATAATGCAAACAACTAGTATTCTACAATGCACCATTCATTTAATACTTTTTTAACAGTCAATGACAGTACTGTGATGCATTGTCATATGCTTCATGAAGGAAAATAATTAAAATAATACAAATCATTCTTCTCAGCAGCTTTAACTTTCAAGAGCATTTGCATTCCAAATTTTCTTCTCTGTCATTCTTTTGGAATAGAAAAGAATTGTTTTCTCCACAATACAGATGAAGGAAGCAAGAAAGAACTGACAAATTTGCCAAGCTCACTAGTTGTGGAAATGGCAAAAGTAGGACAAAAATTCAAGAATTTAGTTCTACATCCTGTGTTTGGTCCCTTAGACAATAGGTGCATATCTGTGTGGGGGGAGAAGGGAAAAGAAGAGAGGTTGCTTTTAAATATTCTCCACACACACACACATTTATTTGATTCTTTTTAGTTTCCTCCAACTCATATTCATCTATGTGTAGGGAATCAACAGCCAAAATGTTGATATAAAAGAGCCTATAAAGTGTTTTTTAAGCTGAATTAAAATTTTATGCTATTTACAGAGAGGTAACTTTCACTTTGTGATCAAACTAATGTTTTTGGTCAGTATTTTTTAAAAAATAATTTAGTCTAGTTAGATGAATGGATATTTTCACCAAAATTGCACGATCTTGATATCCTCTTTCTAAACTTTTTAACTGTCTTCAGTGAAATAAAAAAAGATCAAGGGATCTGTAGCAACTTACCACTCCAGAACTTCCCACTGGGTGGAACATTTCTTGGATTCAGGCACTGACCATGAGATAACTGGAAGTTATTTTTGCATGCGGTGCAGTTCTCATAGCTGTACCCAACACACGTTGCACAGCTCCTGTGGCACGCTTCACATTCTCTGGAGATGTCATCCCTGAAGAAACCAGCTCCACACTCATTCACACATATGCCACCTGCAACAGGGATGGAGCCTGAAATCATGGTATCAACTGTCCTATGTCCATCAGGACAACGAGGTGGATAAAATGCTATTAAACCCCATCAGGCTCAATGCAGTGAGGAAGAATAGTATTAACTCTAGGATTACTGACTAGTACTAACTGCTGTATAACTACAAAATCAATTTAATCTCTGATGGAAATTTATTGGAAACCTAAAGATGTATCTTGAATTTTTTTTTCTGTAGTTCCAGCCACATGGTTCACATAAAAGCAGGTAGGATATTAAAAAGCAGACAACTAGGAATTCTGAGGCTGAGAAGCAGTACAACCTGTGAGCTGTATTTGTTTGATTTTATCTTTCAAAAAAGTACCTTTATGAATTTGGCATGGCTCCCAGTACTTTAGATTGGAAAGAGGTATTGCATCTCTCTGTCTCCAACAAGAAATAGCTTAAGAAAAACAAATAATATAGTAGAACTTGTGAAACTTTTTGTAGCTGTCTGCACTCTAGACTTTTATTGTGAATCCTGAATTCAGCTCAGCTGCTGAGATAAAGTTCATAAACCCTTCAAACCAATCTGCACTTAAATTTTTATCCAGCTGGGTCTTCATTCATATGCTAAACCCTGGCACATACAAGCCTTTCAAAAGTCCAAGTTTGGGTCATAATTTCATGGTTAAGTCCCAATTTTTATACTGGCTCAATATAAAATCTAAGTCCAGAAATCCCAAAGATTTTTAGACATATACACCCATTCTGAGGGCGGGATGAATCTCTAGTTTCCGGTGAATGTAAAGCTAAATGCAGGTAAACCTAATTTGATTTAAGGATTTGCATACTGCAGCAAAGATCCTATAAGTTATTACACTGATAGCTTTTTTTTGCTTCATCCAGTTTGAATTAAAAAAAAAAAAAAGACCACCAGATCGCCTCAGGCTATCACCACAGAGCTTTCCGTGAGTGTGATGCTTTGTACTCTGCTATTGACGCATGCAGTAGGCAGTGCATAAGAATATCAAAACCTTGGGATTTCCTGTGGTTCAGATTTGGCAGTATGTCTGAACCAGACCTGCCTGATTTATAGCTTCATAATAAAGCTAAGAGATTCTTAGTCTTGTTTGAATCTGATGTAAAATTTAGTGGTTTTAACTGAACTTTACACAGTATGTTCAAGTCTCATTACATTGTGCGGACCTGAAAGTTAAGGTGAAGCTAGACTTGCTAGACTTGAAAAGTTTCCATGTTTTTCAGGGAATTAAAGCAATCTCCTTTCCCACAGTCTGAATCAAATGGAATCTTTTTCTGTATGTGCTCAAAGAGAGAGGAAATGCATTAAAAACAAAACCAGGAAATAACAGTTGGAATTTGTAGTCAAATATTTGGAGTTTTGAACCAAATGGCTCTGTACGTTAATGTGTAGGACCTGAGTCTGCAAAGGGCTAAATGCCCTCATCATCCACTGACCGCTATAGGAGGGATTTAGAAATTTCAGAAGTTGAGTCCAAACTTCTCTAAGGAAGAAAGTTTCAAAACCTTTTGTGTATATACTGTACCTGGTTCTTTGCTTACCCAGAAGATAAAAGCCTTCCTTACACGAGCCACACTCATCCTTGTCACAGCCATTGCAGTTGCTTGGGCACTCTATACACTTCATGGAAATTTCATCTCTGTAGGTATTTTCTGGGCAGTATATATAGCAGTGGTCCTTATACCTACAAGATGAAGGAGAACACCATTGGTGGGTTTGTTTTGAGGTCATCAAGTTTATTTTCTGTATATTTCTAGGTATGGTGATGATAAGGCTCTATTCTTGTCCTAATAAAAAGAAATTATTCCTTTAATGAAGGATTGAAAGTGTATTTGTGGATATGCTAGCAATTCAACTGCTAAGCATTAACAAGACATGCTCACTAATACCTGGGTTTTTAAGTATAACTAAATTTGTTTTTTTAAGTTTAGGCACAAAAATACATAATTAGTTAGAAATTACTACACTGTGGTTGTAAAGAGCTGATCAGTTGCATACATATGAGAAAATGCTATTGTTTATAGCTAGACAGAACAGCCTTTTTTTGTCAAAATTTTATTTTGTCTTGGTAATTGTTATATAGATTTCTTAATTGTCTTTTTGGAAAACTCAGAGTACTTCCTTTCCCTCAGTCTAAGTTAAACTTTCCATTGATCTATTATTTTTGATTCTTTGCTTAATCTCCTCAAATATTTCAGAGTGCCTTCAAAAATGCCTATACCAGAACTGCACACAATCTACTAAAAGCATATTAGTTCCAAATCTAGAGGCAGTATTTAACCTTCATACACTTTCTGTTCAGTGTTCCTCTCCTCATACATAAAAAGATCACATTAGTCCATAAGCTTTAAAAGACCTTGATGGTGTACGATTGGCTAGTTATTTAGCATTTCCCAAGTCTTTTTCCAAAGCCACTGTTCTCAGGTAAGCAATAGTTAAAAGAAATGGGACAACACAATATTGATTTATATAGGAAAGCATGCACTTTCTCTTTGGAAAAATGTACTGGCATGAAGAATTATACTTACATGTAGTAGTTCTGAATGCAGGTCATGCAGATTCTCGGGTCATCTGGAATTTAAAATGCGAAATCATGTAAATGATATTCAGAGTTAAAATCAAAGCACTAAAAAGCAGCATGGTTACACTGTTTTTGTGTTAAAATTTCTTACATTAAAATCACTAGAGCCATAGCTACAACATTATTTTCTCTGAAGCTCTATTTATATTTTTGGAGATATGCTCTTCCACAAACAGGTCCTGATCTGTATTTTTCAAGTGACTTGTAATTTTTGAGTGACCAGTTTAAGGTACCTAGAAAGCACTCAGGAAGTGCAGAGTTCCCATCTTCTGAAAAGCAGATTCTTCCCAGGAGTTCAGATCTGGCAAAATGGACTCTTAAAATGAGAATCTAAAGTATCCAAATATGTGATTTCAGCCTATTTCTTTATTCATGATAGAGACAAGTTATAAGCATTTGGTACCTCCAATAGTCAACTTTTCAAAAATATGCAAGTAATCTTTGAATCTTGAAAATCCTGAACTACATGAACATGCTTCTATATTATGATGAGGCAAAGCTTTTGGGTAAATTTTCTCATCAGAAAATTAATTATTACATTCTAAAATTTTGTTGAGTGAAAGTGTTATACAACTTCTTAAAACTGTTGCAATGATGGATTTGGCCTTATGGTCATATGAAGGGAGGAATATTTTCCATATCTTCCACTATCTTATGTTAACTTTCCATTTCCTTTACCTTGCTCAAGTATCCCAAAGAGAGCAGAATGGAAGGAAACAGAGCAACCTGGGCAAATATATTTGTAAAATGTTCTACCAAGAAATGCCTAAAAATTATTTTTGGTATTGATAGTACTCATAAGATAAAATTTTCACTGAGTCTATTTGAACTATGTCTACAATAAATTGTACTTTATAAATGCAAACTTATTAGACAACATGCACTTGGTTTTGCAAGTAGTTCTAGCAATTTATTTATGAGGTGTAAAGTTTTTTACAGAAATGTTACAGATCTGTGAAAATATTCTCTTTACTCTTTAGAGCATAAGCAGAAACAGCAATCACTTAATCTGGTGTTCTTTGGATTAGATTTTCTTACGTTGAGACAGGAAATACTCTTAAAATATGTAGATAGTTTCTGTGAAAAGTCTTCCTTTATTCTTAGATAAAAGACATTTGGTTTGCCTAAGGCTTCTTTTTGAATGATTTTTGAAGTACTAATAAGATATTTTTTTAAAGACTCTACCTCAGGCTTTTATTTTCTAATTTTTTTTTCCTTCCAATGTTTATATAGTGTTGCCAGAGGCCAGACTGGCATTAGTGTACGTAGTTTTAGTCCATCCGCACCCCAGCTACCTTTTGAAAATTATTCTGGTGTTGGCACTATTGGCAGTCCTTACATTTTTTTGATGGAAAGAATAGAGTATGCATCAAAGAGACATTGTTAGGAAATTTCTAGAACCATTAGCAGGTTTACTGCCTAACTCTCCATATACTTTCTGGCTTTTATGAAGAAAGGACTCTTTCCTCTCTTGCCTGCGGGAGGTTTTGATGACATTTCTCCTTCTTAACTGCCCTCTCAGTTTTTGCCTGTATAAGCGACTATCTGGATAGTTCTATTTTAGACAGAACTCAGCTGTAATTACAAAGACACAGTGTCTGATTGTCCTTTGAAAAGATTAGAAAAATGAACTATTAAGTAAGTGAGTTTTTTAGGCAGAAGTTTAAAATATAGGTTATCTAAAGATCAGTGTATGTTTATCGTGTGAATTGGTTTAGGGTCTAAGAGAAAACATCTAGGAATGAATGAATAGCTGGTTTAGATTGCATGTTTGGACACACGATGTAGAGAGGGTAAAAAACACATATCCCAAACAGTACTTGCATGCTGCTGCTTATATACAAGTGTGGATAGAAATGCTTATAGTAAATGTTTATCAGAGGGCCACAAATGTCATAAGAACAACTAGTTTGCTCTTTTTCACCTAGGAATGTCTTGAGTCTTCCTTCAAACTAAAGATCTTTGGAGGGGGAGGGGGAAATCTCTTGATAATTTTGCAAAATGAAAACATCAGGAAGTTATAGAAGCAAAGCAAAATTGATGAAAGTTTTGTCTCATTTAAATTTCCAGCAAAAATGGAACTGGATTTTTGTTGACATTTTTGTGTGATCTTAGAACTATTCACATGATGAAACAGCAGTCATGAAGTGGTGATGCCAGTCTAACAGTGACAGGTATCAGGAATTTTTTTTGCTTATTGCTGCTAACACAGTTGTACAAATATATATGCTTCTTCCTTTTATCTGATTCCACTATGTAGCTGGAGTGAAAATTGACAGAAGAGCTTTTGGAATTTCTGATTTACTATCCAAAGACCTTTCAAAATAGAAAAGGATTGAAGGGGGTACACATCTTGCATTCTGAATAGAAATAATGATCCTTCTGAAAATACCTATCCCTTAATAGAGATTTTCTCTGTCATCCAAAGTACATTTATGTTACAGTGTCAGGGTTACAGTATAACTTCTTGTTATGTCCCTTCTCTATGTTAAGACTTTCCTGGAATCTAATCAAGTATTTAAACTTGCAGTTTTTGGGCTTTCAGGGCTTAAGTACGTTTGCCTATTTGTCTATTTGAAGTGTGGGCTAGATGAGCGGACAGTGATGTGGATTGAGAACTGGCTGAATGGCAGAGCTCAGAGGGTTGTGATCAGTGGCGCAGAGTCTAGTTGGAGGCCTGTAGCTAGCGGTGTCCCCCAGGGGTCAGTCCTGGGTCCAGTCTTGTTCAACTTCTTCATCAGTGACCTGGATGAAGGGACAGAGTGCACCCTCAGCAAGTTTGCCGACGATACAAAACTGGGAGGAGTGGCTGATACACCAGAGGGCTGTGCTGCCATTCAGAGAGACCTGGACAGGCTGGAGAGGTGGGCGGAGAGGAACCTCATGAAGTTCAACAAAGGCAAGTGCAGGGTCCTGCACCTGGGGAGGAATAACCCCATGCACCAGGACAGGTTGGGGGCTGACCTGCTGGAAAGCAGCTCTGCGGAGAAGGACCTGGGAGTGCTGGTGGACACCAAGTTAAGCATGAGGCAGCAATGTGCCCTTGTGGCCAAGAAGGCCAATGGTATCCTGGGGTGCATCAGGAAGAGTGTTGCCAGCAGGTCGAGGGAGGTGATCCTCCCCCTCTACTCAGCCCTGGTGAGGCCACATCTGGAGTACTGCGTCCAGTTCTGGGCTCCCCAGTACAAGAGGGACGTGGCACTACTGGAGCAAGTCCAGCGAAGGGCTACAAAGATGATTAGGGATGATTGGAGCATCTCTCTTATGAGGAAAGGCTGAGAGCGCTGGGCCTGTTTAGCTTGGAGAAGAGAAGGCTGAGAGGAGATCTTATCAACGTGTACAAGTATCTGAAGGGAGGGTGTCGAGAGGATGGAGCCAGACTCTTTTCAGTGGTGCCGAGCGACAGGACGCGAGGCAACGGGCACAAACTGAAACACAGACACTTCCATCTTAACATGAGGAAAAGCTTCTTCACTGTGAGGGTGGCAGAGCACTGGAACAGGTTGCCCAGAGAGGTTGTGGAGTCTCCTTCTCTGGAGATTTTCAAAAGCCGCCTGGATGCAATCCTGTGCAACGTGCTCTAGGTGACCCTGCTTGAGCAGGGGGGTTGGACTAGATGATCTCCAGAGGTCCCTTCCAACCTCAACCATTCTGTGATTCTGTGTGATTCTGTGTGTACTATATCATATTTTTTATCAATCCCCACTAAATCATTGCTTTTTCTCTTAAAGACAGGCCCACTAAATGGAAGCTCTACTGTCTTTCAAATTCAGGGATTTATTTAAATTTAAATTTAAACTATTAAGGAATAATGAACTTAGATGAGAAAGGAATGCAAAGATGGAACCATCTGATAGCATGCAGAGAGAAAACTAAACATGCAATTATTCCTGTAGTAACAAATTAGTTTTTTAATACATGGTATGTTTCCAAAACCTTGGAAAGCAGTTTTAAGAAAGAACTAAGTCTAGGGGATTTTAAGGATCTTTACATACAGCTTTGCAGCTTTGGCTCCTTTAAAATCTGCCATAATCAGTTCTTGGACTAGCAGTAACATATGCCTGCTGGGCTGAAGTCATGTGTTCATCCTATATTCACTTAGAGCTCACTTGCCCATGAAATAACTAGATCTCTGAGGCATGAAGTTAGTTGCTTGATTTATCATGCTCCAAATGAATTCTTGTATGAGAACTGCTAATATTTTGTCTATATATTAGCTAGATTTTGTTTCTCTTTGTATTGATTTCTACTTTGTTGATCCTATGCTACTTCTCTGAAGACAGGAACAAAACTAATCTTGATAGCAATGGAAGTAGGATTCAACCAATTTTAAAATAAAAGGCCTCAGACACAGATGAAATCCTCTGTGAATTTCTGGTTTTATTGCAGCTTTCTTAGATAAGTAAAGATCATCTGGAGTTCAAGAAAAAAGTCATTTGGTTTCTTTCCTTTTCTGTAATAAACTCATAGTCCTATTCCCTCCTCCCTCCCACCCTTCCCAAGCACGATATATGTGGAGTGGAGCTATATTTTAATACAGAAGAGGTACGTGAAAAGATTAGCTATTGGTCAAAGGCCAAAGGTTCTTGCTTTCAGTTGGAGCTCTCTGATTTGAAATGGGTTAGTGTTTTTTTCTATTACAGAAGGGAAGTATGGGCATCAGTGTTACAGGCTTAACAGTGTTGTGCTGGAAGAGTATTTTTGCTTAAATATGTAAAGGAAAACTGCAAGCAATTTTTGTACTATTACCTTATAGGCTTAATAAAATATTTGCTACATAAGTTCATCCATATTAAAAATGAGCTCTAGAGTGTTTTGGGGATCCCTGTCACTGTTTCACTATATCTGTGTGTTTGCAGTATTTAGACAGATCCTAATTCTGGAAACTTTACATTACTAGCCCACTGTACTATTGAGTAGCACTTACTTAAAGAATACCATCAAATTAGAACCAGATCTTTCAATGACTCATATGCATGCTTAACTTTATCTACTGCATACAATAAAGTTGGGAGTTGAGGTTGAGTGTATGGCTACATTTTGAAGAATCTTTATTTAGACTGTAACTTATTTTAGCTTCCTGTTTTGTTTATTAATTTTTATTTTTAATTAAATTTCTTGAAGCATTTATTGGCTCAGCTGTGAGCCTAGAAGGTGCTGAATGCGCTCAACGCTTTTTGCATTTAGAAGCTGAGGATATTCAGTGCCTGGGATTGAATGCTTGGTTTACCTTTCTTTTTGAGTTTAATTAAGTATAATGACTGAAAATGATTTTATGTTACACTGCAATTTTCCTTTAAGGTCCAAATGCAGTAGTTGCTTAATTTCAACAGTTACTGCTAGATTTTATTTGCCTTTTACGTTGCCCTGAACAATAACATACAATAATGTAAAAGAAATACTATAAATTGTAATATATCACCAACAAGTGTAATTATATATTTTAACTACCTTAGACCATTCTGACTTTAGTTTTATGGCTTCTCAATTAAAATAACTGAAATGTACACTCCAATCATAATGGGATTTTTGACTAGACATGGGCCCAAATGAAAACTCAGCTCACAGTAGGCCTTAAAAATGAAGGAAACTTCTGTTCTGGATTCAGCAACTGTGGTTTGGACCTTCTGGTTTGTGGGAAAAGGTATTTGTTTTTCTTCCTTTTCTGTTGCCTTTTCACCTCTTCTTCCTTTTGGGTTTTGTCAATAAATCTGCTTTATCTTCTTTCTTCTGAATTCTGACATTGTAGTTTATTTTGACAGATTACCAGGAAGTGGGGGAAAGAAGAGAATGGGAATTTTAACCAAGGAGAAAGCTGGATTTTTTTTTAAATTAAATTTTAAAGGGGAAAAACTGGCATTAGTATTTGCTTTGGCCAAAAATGGCAAGTTGGGTTCAGCCAAGATATTTAATGAATTAAAAATTTTTTTATGGCAAAGAAGAAAAAATACTTTTAATCTTTCTTTGAAAAAAATTACTTTATTAAACTTGCCTACTTTAATTTTTTTGTAAAGGTTTTGTTTTAAATTATGGTTACCTTTAATTAGATAAAAGCAAAAAATGTTCTGAGTGTTTTTCTCACTCTACAGCCAGTTAATTGAAAAATTCACACAGCTCTAATCTCAATTACATAGCTATAAAACAGGAATAACATCACTTGCTGTTACTGTATTTCATTGATAAAATAAAAGGAAAGAGGCATATTTTCCTCTTCAAATGAGGATTTAAATATAGTGTTGTTGGGAGTAATGAAGTGTAGTTAAGATGACATGAAATCAAAGTTTATTGTTGTAAAATGCATCACGTGAATAATTCCATGGTTTGGATGACTGAGGAGAAAGACTGAAAAATACATTTTTCTGAAGAACTGAAGCTTTGGGAGAGATTTGACTAAGAGAATGTGATGGGACTGGGAAACTTTAAGGAACAGAAAAATTTAAAAACTGGTTTAAAAAATAGGAATCGGGTCAGAGCTCTCTAGTCTCTCATCAGACATACTGGACCAGTGCTGTGGTGAGATTTACACTGCAAGTGAAGGTCCAAAAGGTGATGCCAGCCAGAGGAGATACTGCTTATGGGGCTGCAGAGAAGAACTGATGGTTCAGTTTTAGCCCTATTAAAGTAAAAGGTAAGAGTATTTCAACAGAAACAAAATGAGGACAGCAGCGGTAGTATCCAATCGCTAAGCAAGGCTTTTCAGAAACCTACGTGAAGTTTATTTGTCTTAGAGTCTGTCACTTGGATGATATGTTATTTTTCGTTTTTACTCTACTGGCTATTTTCCCCACATATTGGAATCCCAATGTGATGATTTCAAGCAGTGTGAAAGCCACATATCAAAACTGAGCTTTCGGTGTGTTGAGGTGCATTTCCTGAACACGCTTACCACTTATGTTTGAATGGTTTCTTACCACACAGGTAGTTCCTCTGAGTGAATAGCATTACTCAGAGACTGCTCTACAAGCAAGGATGCAAACTGTGGCTGGAGCATCCTAATGCTACACCACAGAAGTCAGTGCAAGTTTATCATGAATTTGAACAGCTGGACTCCATTGACCTCCTGTTAACAAAAAAATGTGTTTGCAGGCAGGACTCATATGCAAAATGTCTCCTCTGTATGGGTATAATCCAAGATTTGCATTCAAGATTGCTCCAGTCATAAGTGGTTCCATAAATACAATTCCTTTTCTGAAAGATCAAGACCCAAAACTTTGGCCTAGTATAAACCCGAAGAGTTGAAACATAGATTCATAGATATACATAGATATAGCTGAAAGTATAGGTTGAGGTAGAGTTGCTTGAATTAGTTAGATCTTGTTTATTTTAATACATTTGTTCTTTGGGGGTTCCAGCAAAATAATTCATCAGTAAGCATATCTTTACTATTTTGATTCATGAAGCTTCTGAACTGCAAATTGCTGAAGGAGTAGCAATGCATACATAATCTGCCCTTGTAATTTTAGGCTTACATTTGTTGCTTGGCCAGTGGATACTGAGCTAGATGAACCTTTGGTATGATCCAGTGTTTGTGTTTTATGCTCTTATTTCTACAGAGAACTCTAAACTAAAGCATGAAGTGTTTGTGCCTTGTAAAGCCAAACAGACTACAAACATGTTACAAAAATGTAGTATAAGGAATATCATATTAACCTCAGACTAACGAGGTGTTCAAGAGGATTTACAGGTTCCTGAAGACTAAGTTTTGAGCCTTTGATACTCAAAAATCCCAATTTTGCTTTTCAGTCACACTACTCATCTGAAGTAATTTGGTAATCTTATTCCAGCAATTGAGAGGAGAATTTGTCAAAGTTCCCTGAAGCCAACACTGAACATTGCTCTTCCTATTTACAGAGGAATCACCTGCGCAAGTACCAAGGTGAAGAAACCAGGGAGCTGTATGTCCGTGTTTGCAGAACTCATGGTTTGATCTAATGTCTAAATGAATTGCACTGACTTGCCCCTAGACTGGATCTTGCCTAAGAAGCAATTTTCTTTCTCAGAGAAATAACATTTTCAGAGACAGTGTTTTCTTTAATAAGTACATTTTGTGCTTTTAGAATGTAAGGAAATTTTCTTTGACCTGTTTTCTTGGAAATACATCTTTAATGCAATGTTCTGCCCTACACTAAAATGGTAGTACTGAAAATTGAAAAAAACCTGCTCCAAATCTTGCTGGGCATTCTTTTTGCACAGATTGCATATTCTCACTCCAGAAGCCTGTGGAAATGAGTCCTATTATCTGCAAATCTTAAACCCATCCTGCAAGATTAACCTCTTGAGGAAGATTTACTCTGAGATAAAAGAGGATCCTTATCATAATTTTCTCTGGTATTTTGAAAGCCAAGGTCTGTTCATTATCAGGGATGGCTTGAAGAAATGAAGTTTTCCTTCGTGTTTCCTAGGTTGCTATGGGAACTAGATCACTTTGCAGTTGTTAATCATGAGCACAACAGCCAGAATCCCAATCCGTACCTGTGAGTTTGAGCCTTTGTTCACAGTGCTGCCCTTTAGCTATCTCATGAGTTCTTTAAACCTCCAAATACCTTCTCTCTTACTCCTACTACATTATAGTCCCCCCCCCACACACACACTTTGTATAATGGATCTTGTGGAGTATTTGCATGTCATTCAGTCTGCCTTTCTGCCTTTGTATCTGTGTATTTGTTCACTTGTAGTCTGGATCAAACTAAACAATTAGGTTCTGGGTGACCTTTGAGAGTTGTTCAGGCTTTACCTTACTATAACTGAGAGACAAACTTAGCCCTAAATGCCTGCTTTTATTCTCAGGTATGCTGCTCCTCAGGGTTTCTCAGTGTTTATCCTTTTTCTAAGGAATTTTTGACTGAGAAAAGTGCAATGGTTTTTTTTTTGAACATTTTTCCCTCTACCCCCTCACTGAGGAGCACTTTATTCTTAGCGTTAGTCTTTGAAAATAGTGCTGACGCAAAGGCTGCAAGAGCCACATTGTGCTGCTCTCTGCAGAACCCTGGATGTGTCAACATGTGGTGGGACGGATGATGTTTTGCTACAAGTAGATGAGGTAATATCTGGAAAGCCTTAGAAGTACTCATATTGCAACATGTCATACTTTTGCAAGTTGGCTGAGGTGAGTGGAAGTGAATCAGCAAGCAAGTAAACTGGATCAGGAACACGGGGCTCCATTTTGGAGGACACTGGCAGAAAGGCACACAAATTTGGGCAACTTTCACACTCCATCCTGAGAGGAAGAAGTATTCTGTTGATTCTTGTGAATTTCTTAATGACTGCATGGGCTTGATGGGCTACAAATACGTAACTCTTCCATGGACTAGGTGCTCATATTTAACATTATTGGTTAATGATGTGGCAGTTCTGCCTGTGAAGTGTACATGTGCAGGTCAGCAGGTAGTGCATCTCACAGACATTTATGTCACTTGTTATCTGTATCAATACTCAGATTTTATGTGTTCATTTGGCAGGTGCAAAAGGGCAAATACAATTTGTATTATTGGAAAGAGAGGTGAAACTGGCTGAGAAACCACTCTGGTCCATGTGCCATAATTTTAGGTGCAGCAAATAATAGCCAGCATTGTTATGTTCTGGCATTGTATTAGTTCTGGAATTCTTTTAAAATAATTAATGGCTCAAATTCTGCAGTTACCTCAGTGCATGTCTCTTGTCCTGAAAGGGCTTATAGCTGCATGCTTTCTAAAAAGTTAAGGTTAACTCTCAAGAAAGTTTCTGAAGTTCTTTATGGTTTTAAGAGACTTGAGAAAATACGAGTGACATTTTGAAGTGAGATCTAAATGTGGGAGTGAATGAACTCTCATTGAAGGGTGGAATGTAGTTGCTGCAACAGCACAAAGAAAATCCTCCTCCTTAACTGCATTGCTTCAGCAGAATTTTCCCTTTCAAAACCTGCTTCTGTTGAGGAAATGTTGCAATGGTTTGGACTTGATTTTGTAGACTTCATGGTGTCTTCTGGTGACCACCAGAAGACCAGGCATTAAAACTTAGTCATGGTTTTATGGCCACAGGTGATGAAAACCTGCAGTTCCTATGGATCTATTTGCATCAGAAGGAGCAAAAGCTGATCACTGCTCTAGGAATAAAGCTCACAGTGTCCCAAAATGGGTAATCAGACCAGAGGCACCAAAGTCAGAAACATAATCTTGGAAGTGTGGCTTGAAATTTATTCAGCATGTTTTCTGAGAGGCTTTGTCCGTCCAATTTTGTGTTCATATTTGCTTAGACAGCATTAGGAATATATGTGAAAACAAGGTGTAAGACTAAACCTACCTAAGTCTACCTAAACCTACCAAAGTCACCTTTAAGACTTGTCTTTGGCCCTCCCTTTCAAATTTCAAATTCAACAGCTCACAGGATGACATGTGCTTGAACATACCAAGTAGGCTAGTGTGGCAGCAAACACAGCCAGGTGCTTCTGAGAGCCTGTGGGCAGGAGAAGGTAGGGAGGTGAACCCTGCTGTGCATGGCCATGTTTTGGCACAGGATAGACAAAGCTGTGGGCCCTTTAGGGATCAGTGCGGTCTAATGCAAATTTCTTGTTGTTTGTATTCCAGGACTTGGCAGTGCATGAAGGCAGAATTGTATTTGTGAGTTCTAAAGATTTTTCATCTCCTTAAAATATGGGCAACCTCAGAATTCATGAAGTGAAAAAGAAAGAAATGTATCATCTGTATTTAAACCATAAAGACTACACCTAGCCTTGATTAAGTCTTTCTGACTGTGTCTGTCTTTACTGATAGACCTGGTCTGACTTCTGCATTGCCCCACCGTAGCCCTGAAACTAAGCAGGCACCAGGCTTGGAGGAAAACATATGGATTTCACTGTGTTCCCTGGGGATCCCAGGGAGTGTTACAAATACTGTCAGTCCTTCACCTCAGCATCCCCATGCTGGTGGGGTTCCCTAGTGCTCTGCTAACATTTTACTTACATGGGAGGGTTTTACATTCTTTGAAATGTCTGATGTGGGATGTAAAGTATCAGACTGACATAAATGTATAATAGCTGCGTCTTAATATATCAGTAAGGTCAGTACTGATCAAGAAGAGAGATTTCACACCCATCCTGCCTCCATTACTTGCTCTGTTCTGCTGGCAGCTGGCAGCAGGTCAAAACAGTAGATGTTACTCATTTTCTTTCCTGTACAAAACCAGACAACGTTGCCCAAGACCGAAGGCAGCAGTTCAGTCTGTTCTCTGGTGCTCTGTGAAAGAAACTTTTGGCCAGAAATTACTAGTCCTGCAGGCTACTAGGAAAACAGTCAGTTCAGTTGTCTTAATTAGCATTTATATCTCTTCTTAAAACCTTATCTGTTTCTACAAAACAGAAGAAAATATCAACTAACCTTTGTAATTTGCAGTCAGTAAAATAACCATTGGCATTTTGTTGCTCACAGTTTAAGATGTAACAGTACCTTTTACATGTACATTTTACAACAGTCTCATATTCCTTTTTTATTTATTTCATACAGTTTCTATCAGTCATCCTGCATAACTGAACATCCAGCATAAACTGAAGATAATTATTCTTAGCTTAGTTTTTATCAAAGGACCTCAAAGCACTTCAGCAAGCAGCAGGTGCCTGGTGATTTTATATGAGCGAATGGTTTAGACTCTTTTGCAAAGCTATAAATGTACACTAAATGTATTTATATTTGTACTTTTCAATGACATGAACCATATAATTTTGATTCCAATTGCTGTGATTATTACATTTTCCTTCCTACTTTTTTTTTTAAATAGAGTGTTCCCCAGAGCTTTCTGCTGCACTTCTAATAGAAATGTTCATAGCACTAGAATGCCTGTCCTATTCCTGTTCTACACTTTTTACTCAGATTAAATTCTTCAGTGGTGCTGAAAGAAAGATAAGCCAAAGTGAGATTGCAAAATCATGCAGAATTCTCTTAATTTTAGAAAGAAAGTCCGTAGCAGGCCGTAAAGATGAAAAACTAAATGTATCATATTCCATATTTTCTCACCTAGAAATTTTACTGTTTTTAATTATTTTTGTGGCAATGTAATTTCTTTACAGCTTTCAAAATAATCCATTTTTTCTCTGCTAAAAGGCAGAGTTTTCATTCCCAGTATTCACCCTTATCGGGATAGCAACGTTCAATCTCCTGGTACTGACTCTAGCACCAGTTCTACCAGGCCCCAAAACACGTTAGGCAGCAACTGGGAGAAACCAAAGGGCTCAATATGAAGTCCTCTGTGCAAATCTGTCTGAATTTGGGGCCAAGAGATGGGTGGTCCTGGTTGTTTCTACTTTTAGCACTTTCAAAAATGGCCTTTTTAAATATATGTTGTCCCTCACTCTTGAGTTACTTACCAGTTGTACTCCAGTCCATATAGCCACAGAAAATAGTTTTCTTAACATAAGCACAGGGCAGCAATGACTTGCAATGTCATCTGAACATTTTAAAGCTTCTGTGAAGGTGAACTGCTGTGATCAAAAGCAGCTCCTGAGAGCTAACAAGCTGTACTAGTTTGCATCCACTTACATTTACACAATATGGATTTGAGGAATTGAGTTCAACAAGATAAATGGTATTTATCTGAGGACAAAAAACTTTCTCCCAGCATCATATTATGCTGAGAAAGAACATTATTTTTAATCTTGCATGAAAAATGAACCAATGTTTTAGAATTTTTTATGGCTGTAGAATTGCTGTTTGAGTGACTTGCTCTAGAATGAAATTTAAATTCCTCATATTGTTTCTTTAAAGAAAAAAGTACAATCTGATAATCTGTTTTCAGGCCTGTAAGTTTTGAACCTCTATGATAAAGTTCTGGATCTGATAATAGCTTCAGAAGTCATAAACCTCTCAGTCTTAATGTGGTATTGCAAAGATTAATAACTAAATGAATACAGAAGCTTATTCTTATTCATGCTGGTGCTAGAATGTAGAATTGGTGTTCAAGAATAAATACACTGGGAAAAATGCAGCTTGCTTGGCAAAAGGATGCAGCATTCACTACCTGATCAATAGCATGTGCAAAAGCTCATGATCAGAGATGTGGAGGAATAATTTCTTCCTACATTAAGAATAAGGAGAAAGGTTCATAAAAGCAATACTTACCCCATTTGCAGTTCTGGCATCCATCTGCACAAGGTATGCAATTTTCAGAGTCAGGGTCTTCTACTTCACCTGTGTTTTGAAAACCCCCAATTTTGGGTTAATTCTAGATAAATGGAAGGCCAACATTTGAAAGCATTCAGCAAGAATCCTGAAAATAATCTTTATCTATGTCCAAACAGAAGAAAGATCTGAAACAATTTCTTTTCTAGTTCATTCTTGTGTAAGCCTACTCAATTTGAGGAAAATACTCCTATTTTACATTAACATAATATCAGAAGAGGAGCAGAGCTGGAGTTTAAGGACCTCAGCATCAGGTTGTGCATTGTGCATTCCAAAACAGGAACCAAAATCCTTTAGCATATTTACATAATAGAGTAGAAGAGAGTATTTATTAGTCCTGTTGACGGACGGTTACCTTCTCTACAGCTGTGCTTCTGACATATGTTTTGAGCTAGGTAGTATCCTCTGAAACATCGTTGGCAGCGGCTGGTGTCCAGGCACACCTCGCAGTGAGCAGCACAGGGCATGCAGGCGTGCTCTGAGTGGTAGTGCCCGGGAGGGCAGCTCTCTCTGCATTCCCCGTGATAGAAGAACCGGTCGATCCCTCTCCTATCTGTGGGGCAAACAAACAGGGAAAAGAGCTCAGTAACAGATGAGACATTGAGGCAGAAAAAGCAGCGTTATTAAGCACCAGTCCTTTAGCTGAGGTAATTAATATTGCCTACTAACTGCACCATTTATACAGTTCTACACCAGATGAGCTAAAATGTGAAAATGTTTTGGAACCCCAAACTCTTCCACATTGTTGGGAGATTTATGGCATAAAAAATGTTACGTTAGTGAATAAGTACTATTTACATCCATCAATCTAATCAAATAGAGGTCAAGAGATTTCCATTACTGGGATCCCAATATTGCCTTGCCGCAAACATAGAAGTCTCCCCAACCAAAAAAATATTTGTTTTGTAGTTATAAAGTCACCATTATGGAAGCAAAACTACCCACTTCACCTTTGAGAAGGATCAGTCTGTTTCCATAGTGGATTAAACTGTAATCCTCGTCCTAGTCACTGCTAAACTCTGAAAAGTTTAGATTTGAATCTGAAGCACAAATGTGCCTCTATTTGATATCACAGCAATAGCATTCTCTAGTGGATGGGGTAACTGGAAGGTGTCCTACTTGAAATGCTTCCGAATGAGACCTGTGGAAACACCTATAACTCAGTGCACTTGGCGATGTAACATGGGCAGTTTTCTTATAGGCCACTCTACAGTATAAATTACATATGTTAAGGTGCTAAGGGTATTATATAGCTTTAAATGTAGAGCATTCAAAGTGATTGCTTATGCTATTATATTTCTGTAGCTTCAAAGAAAGCAGCTATGTTAGTGAACAGCTGCTACATTGTACAAGCAACAATTCAGACTTTGTTTCTTTTAGTTTTCATATATGAATGTTTAGAGTGAGCTTTTCCAGTCTCCTCAGGGTGTGACTCTCATCGGAGTCTCCACTTGTGGATAATTTATATTGCTATCCACAGCAGTAGGGAGAGACTGGAGGAACAGTTTTACGAACTTCCCTCTCATGTCTCACCTAGAGTTTGAAGCCTTTGTCTATTCATTTGCAGAGTCTGAAATTAGAATTGCAGTCTCATCGTCAGTACAACTAATTAATGCCAGTCGTACTAGTATTTTCTTGTAAGTTGGACACTTACTGCTAAGCAAAACCTGGGTCACTCCTCACTAGGACTGAATCTGAAATAACTCCTGAGAGGAAAAGGATGTGAATCTACTGTCAGTCCTCAGAACAAGCTCTTCAAAAATTCTTTTTTATGAAAAGAAATGAAGTTAAATCCTAAATACTCTTCATTTCCAGGGGTGTTTTAGGCAATTCATAGATACTTGCATGTAATAACCCTCAAGTTCTTTATCCACCAGGCATTAGAGAGGCAAGAGGGAGTAATTTTCCTAATGTATAGAATACTGCTCTTCAAAAGGAGAAGAGTTGCTTTTCTGTGACAACCACAGAGTTAACGATATTACCCTCTGTCTCAACTTAATCTGTATAAAAATGTGGCAAAAGACATACTTAGATGTGTGTTAGTGATAACCTTCTCTTCACAGGCTCCATCTACACAGCCATAGGGTCACGGCAGTTTGTGGTGGACCCCACAGTCGCCTCCAGGCAGATATTTTGGAAAACACCTTGGCTTCCTGCCTACTTGTGCATGCAGGTTTGCTCTGTTTCAGTGTAACATATACTGTGCAGTGGCTGGAGGAGGTGGGTGTCGTGCTTTATTTTCCAGAAGCAGGTTGTGTAGGTTTTCTGTCTTTTTTCTCCTATTATTGTTCTTGTTAAGATAGGTCCTATCCAAAATATACACAGGACAATGCATAAAGATGCAAGGACACTGTAGAGCTTGTTTTCTAATACTTTTGAAAAGAAATTGAATTCCAAGATCCCTTCAGGGTTAAAACAAGATTACGATTCAGATCAGGAGCAAAAGCACTACGTACTGAATTGGCTCTAAAAACTGGCCCTGGGAGCAGAGGTGAAAGGAAGCTGAGAGGCCCAGCAAGGGGAAAAGGCTGCAAGATGAAATATTTCTTACCTGTTCCACAAATGGTGCATTTGTTAGGTTCACTCCCACTGCAATCCAGGCAGGTGTGATGGCACAAATGGCACCGTCCTTTAAATTCAAACTTTCCTCTGGGGCATTGCATGACACAGTGACCATCATCAAAGGCTCTTTTGGGGCAGAGGGAGGCAGAATTACATATTCAGCAACATCTTGTTCTTTAAATTTAAAACAAACCAACAAGAAAACAAGATATTCTTCCTTTGTTCTACTTGCTAGAGTCTTTGCACTTTACCCCTTCATTTCCCTGATCTTATAGAATTTGCTAAAATGAAGTAAAAGGTCAGCTGTGTTTTGAACTTGGATCTTAGATTTCAGAGATGAATTAGATTATTTTGCCAGAAAAATCATCTTTTGGTCCTATATCTAGATGTCCTTATACCACAACCTCTGAAGTGTTCCCTTATGTCTGTTAGAAAGAAAGCAAGAAAAGGTCTTCCTCTGTGAAAGAACTATCCGTCTGCTGAAGTTTTCTATTAGTTTTACTATAAAGGCTTGCTTTGAGCTGTACAATGGCTTCAGTGAAATGACTTTGTACATAAAGTCAAACATCCATCTGAATGTTGGCAGGACTGAAGCCTTTAGGAGCTGTCTCTTCAGACTTGCATCTCTGCAAACACTTAGCTGTTTTGCTGCTAAATGTTTTCTTTTTTTTGCTGGATAATGAAATATCTTCTACAGAATCTTTTTATGTGTTGAAAATTTTAATCTATTTGGGGGAAATGGAGAAATGCATCAGTAACAATATGACAATTAAAAGAATATAAAACAAGTTGACTAGAATTTGAAAATGTTTTGAATATTTTGCAAGAAAATAAGAAAATAAAAAGTGAGAGACTGTCATCTCCCACTCAACTGCTTTTTTCTTTCACCAGTTTGGTGTCTGAGGACTTGGGACTCAATTTTCCCAGTCAGGATCGTAATACAGATTTTAAGACTATGTTGTCTATATGCTTAGGGAACAATAGGCTCTCTGTAATATTAAAATAATGCAAGGTTCCTTAAAGCCAGCCAGTATCATTAAAGAATGCTTATAATATCATAAATTTGGGTTGCTATGGTCATTGTGAGATTTATTCTGAAAGAAAAGGGGAAAAATATCCACAAAGATTAAAACCAATTTTGTCAAATGGTCTTTGAAACCATCTAAAATTTAACGATTGGAAATGACAAGGCTTATGAGGTGTGAAGATGGAGGAATATGCTATCACACAAACAGCCTTCCTGAAGTGTTTATAACAAATCAGTGTCTAAGACAACTTACGAATTGATAAAAAGGCTTGTGAGGCTGAATGCAGGCTGCTGGAGAGAAACAGAGAGAGATTTGTATGGGTGTATGAGGTGTTCAGCAAAGATACAGCCCAGGAGCCTGAGAGTGAGATGCAGACTGTAGCTCCTATAGATGTGCCTGCATTAAGTTTAAGATTCAGCTCTTCGTGTGGTTTGCAGCCCACACTGGACAGTTTCTGCGCAAATGGGACACCATGACAGAAGTCCTGGAGGTAGCTGGGCTGTGCTTATATGACCTGCACAAATGACTGTATTCCATCACATGTGCTCGCTGAAATGGTAGCCCTTCTTACAAACAGTTGACACAGTGGTAAAGTACATTTTTCTTGCTTTTCATTATGTTGCTGCTGATGACAGACACCAGCAGGTCAGATCTTATAGCTAACCTCTGTAGCTCAAACAATAAACAGAGAAAGAGGGATTTTATGAAAATCACTGTTTGGCTGGACAAAAATCTAGAGTTCCCTCCTGTTTTAAAAACAGATAAAACATTTTGGATTTTCAAACAAGAAAATGATCTGACAGTGAGTTGATTATGAAATGAGGTGGTGCCTAGTGCTGAATTCTTGCAAAGAACAGGGATTGTTCAGTGTTTTCATTTTCATGGGATTTTCAGTAATGTCCTCCCCCATACCCCCCCAATCTTTTCATCCTTTACAAAAAGGAAAGCTGTTGCCCTGTAGGAGAGCTCCACTGCTGAATTTTGGTTCGTGTTATCTAACAGCCACTCATTACTGTCTTCAATAGACACTATTTAAAGCTCTGAAGAGCTACAGGACTTAGGAGAGTCTGTCATTTGAACAGGTCTATTCCCAGTAAATAAAAAGTAATGTCCACTGGAAGGATTTATTCTTTAGCTTCTGGTTGAGATTTCTCTTTATTAGTATTTCTTTTAATAATGACTTTTCCTAATAGCTTTCCACAATGTGCAGAGGGAGCAGAAAAAGTCTGTGGATACCTTGGATGTAAAAATTGAAAACTGCTAAATGATTTACTACAGGGGAGAAAGCACCCTTCCATAAGGTCACAGAGGCTCAAGACAGCTTCATCACTGCAAACATGTATGTGGTTTTGCCTAATAGCATTATAACTACATTGCTGTGTACCTTCTTAGTTTTGCATATATCTCTGGGTAAAACTCACAAAATAGGAAACCCAGTCTAATTTAATGCAATTCTGAATCAGAACAATTCAGTTCTTAGTCCAAAATTCTGCCCAGACTTCCTTTGCTGATGCCATTTCTGATGTAACGCACCTTAAATAAGTACTGTTTTCTCAGCTATGAATTTGTCTGGACTTCATTGGGTAAAGTCCTTTATGGCAAGGTCTTATCATAGACTCCCGCATTGTAAATTGTGGGATTAGTTGGGGATGTTTTTTCTATGTAAGAAAATGTCATACAAGACCCGATTCCAACTTCATATCAGTGTAAATGTCCACTGGGCTACAATACAATCCAGAGCAACAGAACTGGAATAATTGGTATGAGAATAAACCTAAATAAACAAATAGGATAAATAAAGCTAAATAAATATATAGGACATGGGCTTAAATGCAATAGACTCCAGCATCAGGTGCTAGTACACCTAAACATGTGCCTGATCTGCAGTGTCCTGCAGAAGAGTCTCTTTCTTGTTCCATTCACTCCTTGTGGGAACCTAGAAAAATTAGCCTTCTAGCTAACAGGTAGGGATCTATGTTTAGGTGCTATGAAAATCTCTCAAATTACCTGATTGTCTTAGTGTTTGAATTCATTTGCTCTGCCAAATTCCACAGCTGTGCAAAACTGTAGATACCCCTAGACTCTTGTCACCTGAATTCACCCGTTGTGACTCCAGGGACTATGACTTTGAATGGATGACAATGGATGACAATAAAGGAAAGACTATTTGAAGAGACTAAGAAGACTATTCACTTCACTTATTTGAAGAAAATTTTCTATACCTGTGGGAACCATCTGGGTAAATATTGACTGTCTATGTAACCAGCTGGTCTTGTTCACATAATCCTTGTTTTCTCACTTTCTTGCCATGATTTTGTTTGCCATATTCATCAGTTGCCTCGTCATCTGAGTCTGCAAGCTACTGCTGAAGACTGTGCAGCCACTTCTGCAGATCCTGATATAAGGCCTTCATGCTACATGGTGATAGGAGACACATACCTTGTGCCTGGACAGCTGATGCAGTCATCCGGCTCAGGTCCAATGCATTTCTGACAGGATACTTCGCACAACTGACATTTCTGGAAATCATCAAGATATTCCCCTGGCAGAAAAAAAAAATCAAGTGTTTATTTCAGATCAACATCTCATATTAACAAAAAAAAAGCACTAAAGCATGTTGATAAATTTAATAAGCAAAAGGAATTAGATCTGTTTTGAATTCCTGAAACAAACATGTTTCACTGTGGCATGAAGAAAACAAGTGTTTGTTCCCTTGGGGTACTGGGATATTCAGAATTAGAAGTTCATAGGCCTTTTAATTTTTATTTTTTCTATACAAGTCTGATGGAGAGTGACTCTTATTGTTGGGGCTGATGCTATTTCTCTTGCATCAATCAGAGAAAGACTTTGTTAATATTCACCATGGAGAGTTACACCAACAACAGTGCTATCCAGGAGCCATTCATTACCTAAATTTCTCCAGTGCATCTGCAGCATCCTCATGATTACAAGCTCCAGTATGAAGAGTGTGCTGGTCATGAGTGTGGGGTATGTTATGTGTGCAGAAGGACGTGAATAAGCTTCCATGAGTCAGAGATGTGGTACTCTTAAAACCTCTAGGTCTAGCATTTTTGCCCCCCATCCCATGCCTCCCAGGAGTGCCTCCACTCCTGAAAGACCTGTAGTTACTTTAGAGATTTACACACCCAGCTCTCATTTAGAGTGAATGAAACTTTGGTGCCCAAGTGCCCACCTGGACTTGAAAAGATCTTGTATTATATAAATGAGTGTCTTAAACCTGGGGCTAAGCATGTAAACACTTGCAGATCAAGAATGCAGTAATGCTATTATGGTGCTGTAGTGTACAGTTCACCTCTTTATTCATTGAATAATCCTTAAAAAAAAGTTTGCATATCTACATAGCTGTGCTCTTCATCACTCTCAGAGCAGAGACAGCCATTTGGAAAGTCGCATGAATACTGCATCTGTGAAAGGCATTGCACAGGGACAGTAAATCAATTTATCAAGCAGATTTATAAAACCCAAGATTGAGTGTGTTGTTTGTTAGTTTGTTATGGGAAAATTTTGTCTAATCAAGTCTAGATATTTGAGAGAATTTGCAGCTTCTTCATCCTTAAGTAGCTGAAGGGAGTGGACAGAGAGTCCTGCATACGTAAAGCCTGCAGTTTCTACAGACACTTCAGGATGGAGAAACTCTTTCCACTTGAATTGTTGCTGCAAAATCCAGATTTGGCACATGCAGCAAATTTTAGGAGTCAAAGTCTGATTGGGGAATGACTTGGTTTTGGATCTCAGTTGAGATGAATTCCTTATATTGAAGAGCAAGGAGACCATATGAGCAAGTAGACAAAGAGATGAAAGAAAGAGGTATTTTATAAAATACTGTTATTTGAGCTCTCTGTCTCTTGGCTTTTCTGCTTCATACAAATCTGTATTAACAAATTTCATAATAGTTGAAATCCCTGGCATGACATACAAGCTAGGATAGTGCCTGCCATGCTTAAGGCGAAGGGAATGGTATAGTTAAAAAAGCATAGCAACTGAAGCTTCCAGCCAACCATGGGCCAAGATTGGGGTACCCAAAAGATAGATACAAATGTAGATTTTCAGTCTGTGAAGGTCTGTATCTTTCCCATTTCTTCTAGGAAAAAGGTCAAAGTCAAGCCCAAAGCCCCAAAGTGACAAAGCCATATAAAGCACAAGGAGTGTGTTCCTCAGAGGCTGGTCTGAGATCAGTGCTAACTGGGAAGAAGTTCAGAACTGGGAGCAAATGAACAGTCTCTTGCTGAGCTCAGGGAGACAGAAATCTGTGTATTTTTGCAAGTAAATGTGTCCTTCAAAAAAACGTAACACTACTATTATTTCTGCCGCTAATAGCAGCTACCCACAACACTCCAAATTTGGTTAACCACTCCAGTGAAAAGTGTAATGATATAACATGTCAGAGAAAGAGACTGGGCGGTCTTGGTTCATGAGGAATTTTGCAAGGTAGGATTTCCATACACTGCGGAATTCTTTAGAATTGTCTATAATACACTGTTCTGTCCTCAGGGATTTACAGGCAGCATTAGACTGTTTCCTGACTCTTGCATTTCTGTTCAGTAATGACTTTCCATGTATTGTATCTCTTTTAAAATACCTTTTGTTTGCATGTAGATGAGGTGGCTATGTGTACAAGTATACATATGTATGTACATACCTTCACACATTTTTATAGTACTCATTATCACAAGACCTCAAAGAGGATTTTGAATAACTGTATCTCCATACATCTCATGCATCTGATCTATGCCCATATAGCCAAACCTTGAATCATGTAAACTGACCAAGTTCCACTGAATTGTTGCAGCTCTTCTGAGTCACAATACTATATATTGTATGATAGGTTACATTATAAAGAACTAATGACAAAAACAGCATAAATTGTACAACTTTTTGATGCAGAACACAACCATATCCTGCATTTATCCTAAAGTTACCAAGAGAAAATTTTGTCCTGATCAGTAAATATCACAATATTGAGTATTTATAATCCTCACATTCTAGGAAAAAAGACTGGTCTGCTGTTCAGTAGATCACTGGGGTAACAACAACTTCTGCTAAATGTAGGTCTCTTTGACTCTTCTCAACATGTATTCAGATGGTATAAGATGGAATCCCATGATCTCAAATGACTTTATGAGATTTTAATATATCATACATATTTCAATAGAAAAATAATCGAGTTTCTCAGAGGTTCAGTTTCTTTTCTTCTATGCATTTTGTTGGATAATACACAACATGAAAAAAATACGGTATTAGGAAATGCTTCCTATTGCAAGTTCTGGTGGCTCAGTGCTTTATACTTTTGGCTTTCAATGACTCTGAAATCTCTCTGTGCAGCGTTATTAAATAATTGCTTCTCTGATGTTGTTTTGTGATGTGTTTTCAGAAACCCTGTTGTTTTCCAGTTCCTACTGCCTTCTTTTTATTTGCCCCCACTGTCTGTATGCTTATCCCTATGAGTTGAGCTACTAATTCATACACCTCTGTTATGCCAACTCAAATCCTTCCACCTGGTAAAAGTGCTGACTTTTAAAAGGCTTTTGTTATTTTTTTGTTACTTCTTTCATTGGAAATGCTGTAATTCATTTCAGCTGCCCTGGAATAGGGCCAGAAAGGCTACTTCTCTGCTGACTTTATTCTCTGAGTTGGAGCATTTTAAAGCACACTGTTATAAGAATATGCATAACAAATTACTTATATGGTGGGGCCTCTGAATTGCAGGTCACATCTACAGCTCTAGATCTGTCACTAAATGTTATTAGAACAGTTTTTTTGTAGATATTCAAAGAGTTAACACTGAAGTGCAGCTTTGAAGAAGATTTTTAAACCACTCCACAGAGTAGTTGAACTGTTTGCCAGACTTCCTTGTGGGCTATAAATTTCTTTACAAATCTTGCTAGATAAGTGCCATTTAGCAAAGCTCTCACTCTTTTTTTTCTTTATTCAGATTAAATAATTCATTATCTGTCTAATGTACATAACTAGGAATATACAACCAGCAATGCATCTCAGCTGTGCCTTAGTCCAAGCAACGCCAATTAGTCACTTGGGTTCCTCCCAGATTTAATCTTCATTTAGTTGTTACTTTTGTGGGTGGAATGTATATATATAAATGAAAAAAAAAAGAACTGAGGTATTTTAGGAGTTAGTTATATTAACTGACTTAATTTCCTGTAATTGGAAGATTTTTATGTATAATTTTTTTCTGTCCTTAGTTTAAAACATTTCTTCTATTCCTCATCTGGTTGTGTCAGGTTGTGGGTTGTGCCTTTAACTGCATGCAGGAACCTACTTTCACACCACATTCTTATCAGCAGATATGAAGCATTTTAAAATGAGGTAAGAACTATTATATCCCTTTAAGGAGGCAAAAGAAAATTAATTGCAGTGAGGTCATCAAGTTAGAGTCAGCACAGCTCCCAGGATGCTGCTATGTCTTTGCATAACCAGTATCAAGTGTATGGCTGTTATCTATTATCTACTATTTACTATCTACTATTCTCTCCTGCTTGCAAAAATCTTTGCCATTCACTGACAGCACATGGTGACCAGCTAGTACAGGGTGTGAATATCCTTGCAAGGTATACCTGGAAATATACAGCATTGCATGTGCTGGTAGTCATAAATGAATCTTCTTCTTGTAAACCCTGATGAGATTTGGTCACTGCAAGTCACATGTTACTTACCCCCCATTCTTAATCAAAACATCATTTAATCTAATTTTAAAATGCTCACTGGTTATCTTGCACAGTGTTGCCACAGTGGCTTTTCTTTATAATCAGCTAAAAATTGGGCTTATTTCCTCCCTTTTGCTTGTTTACTCTCACCAGAATCTGTATACAGATTTTGTATGCGGGCTTTTGTGTGCAGTCTTATGAGTTACAGAGGTTTCACAGAGCAGATGAAGAAACATAGATCAAAATTACTTCTCACTGATCAACAGCAAGAACTGAGAGAATTCAGTCTTAGAAAGAATTCTGCTTTTTCCATGTTCACCCTTGAAACATTTTATTTTATCTTGACTAGATGGTGGGACCAACTCCTTGAGTTTTGCTAAAGAAGTTTAATTCTTAAAGTTTAAGTCCATAAGGGACTTAGACTAACCTGCGTAAAACAAGCCCTTAAAATTCAGCCTAAGAATTCCTTTTAAAGCTACCCCTCTATTAAGTCTAACGCCTTATAGATTATTGCTTCCAGAAAGTAAGTGTGTCTTTAACTAGAAAATTTTAGGACATGGAGATTGTAACATTTCCTTTCCCCCTAAATTTTGGCCAGTGATACAAAATTTGCACCTGGTTTCTAATTTTAATTTGTCTAGCTTCAGCTTTCAGTCCCTTGTTGATTATTATTCTCCACTCAACCATTTACCCAGCAACTACGTTCCTGTTTCCCCACTTGGATGTGCAGAATGGACAAAGGAGAGACAAAGGAGCTTTAATGAGCAAAACTTTGGGGTGATGATATTTGAGGTGATCAGAAGGATTTGGGAATGCAAGTCTTCTTTTCAGAAGTGCTTTAGGCACTGATGAACCTGACGGATGAAATTCGGATCCTGGCTTTTAAGTCCCTCTTGTGACAGCTGACAAGGCAGATCCTGGAAAAGGGCTGAAGATCTTTCCCTTGAACAGCAGTATGTGGAGCTGGGTGTGATATAAAGATTTTAGGATGAAAGGCACTTTTGTTGCAGGATTAGCTGAGATCACATACAGCCTCAGGTTAGTTTTAATCGTGACAGGCAGGAGAGAGGCAACTGCCCTTATCAACTATGCTATCTTGCACGGCCCTCTGTTCTTTTCCTTGCTGAATAAAAATAGTTATCTCAGCCATGACTGCCCTTTTCGCTGACACGAAGGGATTTCCCCCAACTTCTTTGTGTTTGTTTTTCCCCTCATTTCTATGTAATATTTACACAATGATTGTTAGAAGGCCAGTCAAGAGCCAGAGCTCTCAGGGGTACTGAGCAGGCATAAAAAGACTCCAGGAAGATATTTTCAGCACTTAAAAAAATCAGCTTTAAACCTCCATTTGGATTAATAATCTGGATGCCCGGAAGTGAAAGCTGGACTGAGGTCAGGGCTTCTTCCTTGCCTATGCAAGCATGGAGGTCAGGGCCTGGCAGGGCTGCTGCTTGCCTGGAGCCTGAAATTTGATAACCCCATGAGAATATGGGAAAGGAAAGGGAGCGATCCTGGCCGGTATTGCAAATGCTTCGCTAACAAAATTTTAGATCAACTATGGAAAAAGTCTCTTCAGCCTCTACATTTCTGGAATCTCCCAACTGGAAATGTCCTTGTTAGGTCTTGTCATGCTTCCTATTTTTTGTGAAGACCTGTGACTCTGTATTTCCAAAAGGGCAGTGGAATGGAGGCACCTGAATCTCGCTGAAACTCAGCACTTCTTACTGATAATATTGCTTTGGAAATCCAGATAGTTTCCTGCAGAAGATACAACAGAAAGGTGCAGACTGACTTTATACATTTGAGTAACTGTGGTGATATCTGCACATGGGGTACATTAAAAAGAATCTTTTAATACTGGAAGAAGTCATGTTTCTTACTCAAGTTGGTATGACTCAACCTGTAGCGCAGTTACTCCCTCCCGCGTTATAGACTGAGGAGTCTGTAATCTGTATAAGCAGAGCCTTCCCTGTTGTCAATAGGATTTCTGTGGTCTGACTTGAATAGACATAAACCTGAAATGGAAAGAGCTGGATGTCTCAACGTAGTGTTTCAGTGGGGGCATCTGTCTTGAACGGAGTGACCCCTGTACTGAGTGTTTGTACTGGAGATCCCAGACTTAATCAGGAGGTGAGCAGAGATTGATTGAAATAATGGGGTGGATTCTAGAAGGCAAATCATGGTCCTAATGAGACATAACAACATAGATTCATACTGCTAATTAAATGCCATCTCTGTTTAATGTACAGAGATGAGTACGTATTAAATCTTGAATGAAACCTGCCAAAAAGGTGATGTTTATCTCCTTGAGAGTAAAGGAGAAAGAGGAGGAGCAATTGGTTCTTCTCATGAAAGAAACAAAAGATTAAATTTTATACCTATGTGTAACTCTTCATCCACTTCAATAGTCTTGCACTGGTGATCTCCCCTTGCCGAACACCTCCCCGGGTCCTAGTCTCCATCCACTACAGACATTGCAGGAAAAGCCAAGGTAATAACATTTGATGACTTTCCCAGGCAGCACAGGCTAGGATGTTTTCTTTAATGATCCCTGCTGAGGGTGCATAGGTGGGCAAACGATACAGCCCCTGGGATTCAGATAAATCTGGGGAGAGGCTTTGTCACACCGTTTGGCTGTGAGAGTTTTCTGAACTCTCCCTTCAAACTTGGGACTGGAAGGGCTCAGGAACGCTATGCCAAAGATAGGTCCAGCAAGAACTGTGTTTACACAACTTCAGTACAGTATGACCTAGGAGTAAGAAAATGGGCTATTTTATTTGGGAACAAATGTTAGAGTTATCTTTGTCTTCAGATTCAGTAATGTTGCACAAACCTGGCATATTAGCATGGTCACAAGCACCATGGTCTACAGCAGTGCAATTCACTGGGGTTGGCAACCTGTTGACTAAATTTTCCCTCCGACCTGTTGCTCAAAGGGACTGTGCAGCCACCAGGAGCAGGAACAGGAGCAGGGAGCAGGCCAGGGACAGTTGTGAATGGAAAAGATGTGCACTATTACCTGGATTGTAACTAAATTGCACTAACAGTCAAGGTTCAGTGAACATCCAGTGCTTTCATTGCATTTGCATGTTGGAGCTATTCATTCTCTTTGGGCAAATAAATAATCGCACAATGTCAACGTTCTAGCTTTTCCTCCCCAGCCAGACTGGAAAAATGGGTACTTAATAAGCTCTTTTCCTAACACCATAAAGCAAAGATTCTACAGTGATTGGTGCTGGGATGGTATTTTTTGCTTTGAAAAGTGATGTTTTTTTCCCAGAGGACCTTCAATGAATCCACCCCCCAAACACTGAAAAACACTGAAAAATAAGTGATTGTGCATGTGCCATTCCTCTAAACCTTGCCTTGGCCATCTTTGGCAGCAAATGCATGAGCTGCCCAGAAAAAAGAGATGTAACAAAAAACAGCCTTTGATGTGGCACAGAGAGTCTGCATATGTTGCTTACTGGAAATGCTCTATTTTAAACACATGAGCTTTCTTGCCATAATACAGTTTCCTTTGACTACATTTCCCATGTTAGAAGTGAAAAATGGCTCCTTTATTATGCAATAAACATTGCTTTATAATCCAGAGAGAAAGTCCTTCCAGGATCAATTTAATCATAGCAAGGCTATTTGTAATTCTGTGGGGGTGGCTGCTACCCTTGCACAGCAGGTGACCCTATCCACAATCTTACTGGCTTCAGCCTGAGGATTTCAGAGCAGTTTCTATAGGGGAGGGAGCCCAGTATCACGGTGCTCTGAGACTTCACAGAAATGTCGCAGGACTGAAATAGGTCTAAATGCTCTGTTGCTTACCACTGTGGAACCGAGGATGGAAATGCAGGTGTTGGTTGTACTCCCACTGGTTGGTGTGATCCTAAGGTCCAGAGCTCTAGCTTGTTTTCAGGGACACTGTGTTGCTACCCATCATTCTTTAGTCCCTCTCATATGCATACTAAAGAAGAGGATTTAAGCCCCAACACACTCTCAGGATGACGTTAATAAAAAAATCAGATAATTAATTTCATTAAAAATTGGAATCCTACAAAATAGATTAAGTAAAACAACCAATAAATATTATGCCAAGCAGAAATCTGTTTTTCTCATGTTAAACAAAATGTTCATCACAGGTACATTTTCAACCTTTTTTTTCCTTCATATATTGAAACTACAGATTTTGAACAAGCTTGTGCAAGTTGTTGTTGGGTTCAGTTTCTTTGTGATGAAAACTTGACTAGGATTTTTCTTTGTATACTGTAAAACTTTTTAATAGCTGCTTAGAATATCTTGCACAAACATCTAATGGCAGAACTTTTCTTCAGTCACAGTTTGTTCTGTAGCCATGACATGAAAATGAGCATGTGCACTATAAATACAAGGCATGCTAGTGGATCAAAGACAAGATATTGTTCGGCAAGCTGTGCTGCAGATTGAAAGCATTGACTCATACAGGCAGTCACTTAAATATCTTTAAAAGAATTTCGGATTTATAACTGAGGTCTTCTTACAGTCATTCAGTTCAGTAAATAATTTAATTAAAAAGTAACAAATAGCAACCTGAAGTGGCTGCTGATATAGATTATACTCACTCTGGTTGTGATGTGGCTTTATTCTGAAGATTAACTTGGTAATCACCAACTTATATTTAGTGATGGGCACAGCTGTTGTAGTCACCTATAGTATCTCTGTATATAGGTCTACAGATCTTAAGGGCTTGTACTGTCATACTTGCTGTCATTTTCTGACAGCAGGGAACAGCAACAGCCTTGCTCTCCTACAATAACACACTCAGTAGCACGGGATTGTTCAAACTTTCCTGCGACATTGGAAAGTTGCAATCCCAATAGGAATCTGGGGTAGTCTGTAAGGTCTCCCAGGGAAATCTTTGCTAGAAAAAAGGGTTCTCCTCAGAGAGGGAGCTTCTGAAGCTTCCCAGGAAAAGGCAGGATGTGCCATCACAGATTGGTGTGCAGGTAGAGAGGGTCTAAGCCAAGAGCCACAGGAGCTACTCGTTGGGAGTGTGCGGTTTCCACTGACACATCCTAGCAGGATTTTGAGTTGCTGATCCCATAACACAGGCATGTGGCTGAGGGGGAGAGCTGGAAGTTGAAAGGGAAGATGGCTGGAACCTCATTACAGAAAAAGAAATACATCTTCCACTTACAAAATGATGCCTTCATACATCTCCTGATATTCTGCCTATGGGTTCTGCACATCTGGGTCATGCTATGTTTTTCTGGTTAAAAACAGTATTAGCTGATTTGTGGGAACTTTTTTTTGGCCCACAGGTGTTATTATCTTCTAAGGAAGAGATCTAGTCATGGGCTTAGGCCCCATTTAAATCAAGGGGAATCACTCTGTCGTGTAAGGATTCTCCTAAATAGACAGGAACAGGCAAATATTCTGCCATGGATGTGATGTGTGTTTAAGCTAGTAGTCTCTTCAAAACTCTGTCATTGCTTTTTGACTTGTGACATAAATAAGGCAGAAACCAACGAGCGAATTTGGACTGATAACATCCAGAGTCCTTTCAGACTGGGAGAGAAGTATCGCTTTCTTCACGCTCGATAGCTTCTGATCTTCCTAAAATTTTCCATATCTGTTCTGCATACCAACAAAACAAAGTCAAATACTGAATACTACAAACTACTCACCATTGAATCGGGGCGGGGGGTGGGGAGGGGATTGATCTCCTAAGAAAACTCTAAGCTAGGAGCAAATTAGCTTCCTTCCATTTCAATCCCATTGCTGCAGTGATCCATTTATATAAGGACGAGATACAGTGCTGTTTACTAATATTGCTTGCATCTGGCCACTGCTGTTAAGGCACCAGCAAATAACATCATTCAAAGACACTGAGCTGACATTAGAAAGTTCTGGTTTTCAGCCTAAAACTCAGTTCAAAACTTGCCTGTCTGTGAGGCTTCACAGGTCAACATTTAGAGATACCCTCTCTAAAGCACACTTGTTGGGCCAGAGCTTTAATGAATTTATTGTCGCTCTTTGTCTGTTACTCCTCCAGAGAAGATGAAATCTTGACAGTAAAAGATATTGCCCTTGATTGAACTTCTCAAGGTATTTGGAAGATCAGGTGGAAGCTGAATGAAGAAGCTCTTCATACCGTATCAGTGTAAGGATTAGGCCAACTTCTTTTCCTTGTGTATGGTTATACTAAACTGTTGGTGCATGTGTGCTGTCCAACATATGTTCACTCCCAGGAGTGACAGGGAAACTGCAAATGATGACCTCTTTGTTTCAAAATGAAGTTGTTGATAGCAAGATGTGTAAGGTTGGAAAACCACTGTCTGGTCGTTCCTTACACAGACTCCATGAACATGCTTCAAACTTTTAAAACTTCATCTGAATATACGACCTCTGTGGATGAGCTGCCAGTTTGGTCTCCTCTCAGGCTGTAGGATTAAGTGGGGTAACGAATGAGTGTATTGACTAGAGCCAATCAAGGCTCTGATCCTGCAGGGGTCACATCTGAGACTATATGGAGGCATCTTGATTTAATGGGAGGGAGAGCCTGCTCTTTGCAAGAACACAGTCCAGTGCTGTGCTTTTGAGGTGTACTCAATCTGCATACTGGCAAATGAACAGAGACCAATATCTCATTGTGCAAATGGACACATATGACTACAGAACTAATGCGTTCCTTCTAAACTGTCTGAGACAAGAGGTATTCATGTCTGACTTTTTAATCCAAAGTATGCAAGAGATTTAGTCTCTTTACAAGCTCTTATGAGTGGGAAGGAGCTAACGTTATTGCATACCACACCAGGGTTCAGACACTAGCTACTACACAAAAGGTGTCCTCCATGGAAACCAGACTTTACTGCTCTGATGAATTCCACTACTTAAAAAAAGTCAAAAAATTAAACACCTTACCCACCCAATTTGTTGCAATAACTTGTATGTGGGATCAAAGTGCTCTTTTCTGTAAAGCTACCTTTGCCCTTCTGTAGAAATGTTTACCTATAGATTATGAACATTTTTTTTCAGACCAAAGGAACAGGAATTTAGGTTAATTTAATAGAAAAAATAAAATATGGAATAACATTGATTTTGGCCAGTATCAATTACAACAGAACTACCCTATTTTACAAATAACAACTGAACATTTTACACATGTACAGTATTTTTTCAGTAAAAATGAATTTGGATTTAACAAGGTGTCAGTTTTTTAAAAGAAAACAAAGATATTAATTTCTTCTCTATAATAGCATTAGAGGCATTTGTAAGTATCCAAACAAATTCTTTACAATCCATTACATAATTAAATCTCAATTATGAATATATATTTATATATAATATATATAATATTAACTTAAACTTTGAAAGCATTATGTTCTAGTTAATAATGTTATATTGAGAAATGAGGCAGTAACAGACTAGTAGTTAAACTAGCACAAATTAAATTCTCATACTTTGAATGTTTATCAGGAAATTTGTAATGGGCACCAAAGGAGCTTCACAGGTTCTCCTGTCATGCAGAACCAGGTGTGGGTTGTAATGGTTTATCTGCTGTCTGGCAAAAGGAGCATATTGTCTCTTATCGGTTCGTATCCATTCATTTGTAAACCTTCCACAAGCATTTTTGTATATAAAAAGGAGAGCCTCTTTATTTTCTAACATTTATATGCTTAAACACCAGCAATCCATTTTCTACTTGTGTGTCCTGGAAAGGTAACTGAGAGAGACACTTTGTACATTTTAAGTATTTTCCCCCCAAAACAGTATCTTTGAAGTTCAATTTGCTGTCTTCTGCTAAATGAATGGCTTTCAAACAGTATGCTAAGAAAAGCTGATGAAAATATATTAAATGGAAATTTGAATGGACAGCTGTGTACTGGGGTACAAGGAGAAACGCAGGGGCCTGCTTCTCTTCCCACCTAGACTGGTTTTACAGTGAGGTAACTCCATTGGCTTCAGTGGGATTATTCCTGCTTTAATTTGTATTGCGGGTGGTTGAAAGCAGATTCAGGCCCATCATGACAAGATTGTTACACTAAGAAAACCTTTGATTTATTGACCTATATGTAATTACTCCCAGAGACGTATTTGGCACAGTGTTATACGCTCGCTTGTAAATCCAGTCCTGTAAACACATCCTGTCACATATAGTCACACTGGCATTTCTGTAGGAGCGCTATGACTAGCCCCGTATGTCTGCAGGATCAGGTCCCCTGTTTTGTGAACATTACAAGACAGCAATAATTTATGAATACTCCTTACACATTACCAATGTTTTCTGATTTCCGAGCATACACATTACTCTTGTTTATGCAAACCAAGAGGAGTAGTATCTTCTGCATCTGTTCACAACAGGAACAATGGTATTTTTTTAAAGTTTATTTGAAATAGCTTTGACAATTTAAAAAAATAAAATAAAAATCCTAGCATATCTGTTAATAAGCTAGCTGTCTAAAAATGAGATCTATATGACCAAAAAACCATTTTGGGCAAAACATATATACATACTGCATGTGATACATAAAACAGCACACAGCAGAGGAAGTAAGAAAAATGTGTGCAGAAATGATCACTTTTCTTTCTTTAAACACTGTTACAAAAGGTGCAGAACTTAGTCCTGCAGCTGATGGTATTTCTGATTCCCTCAGGGATTCATTTCCTCAAGTTCCCCCTATGTCTATACATAGCACAAAAAAGACTGATGCAAACATTTTTGTACTGTTTAGTTTTAATCCATGTAAACGTGTGGTGTATTCTTGAAACACTCTTTAAACATCTTGAAGGGGAAACAAGCAGGAAAAAAAGGGAAGAAAAAGGACCTTCAAAAACCAGGAATAATCCTAAGGTTGACAGGAAATCAAATCATGAGTTAAATGTTAATTTTGGCATCAAATGCTTTGGTCACACAATACTGACTCTGTGATCCTGGATGCTTAGCTCTAAACACCCAGTTATGAAAGGTAGGCGTGTTGTAGTTTTTTCCATTTAAGTCCCAACAAACAGTTCACCATCTCCCCAGACAAAGAGGAGGGAGAGAGAGAGAGAGGTGGCTTGCTTTTTTTTTTTTGCTTTTTTTTTTTCCTTTTTCAATAATATGGATTAATCTATAAGTCTACAGGAGCAAGAGGACTCTGGGAGGTGTCAGCTCACCCCTTGTGCGTACATGTTCTGCAACACAGTTGCTGAAGCACTTTCCGCTGGCAGAGATTGTTCTTTTTCACCAGCATACAGAATCCGCCCTCGGCCCAAGACTCTTCCGTGGCTTCCGGAGGGTGGTGGTAAGAGAAGGAGGGGAAGTTGCAGATTTGGAGAGCATGGTGTGGACAATGGAGGAAGGTTTAATTGGTCAGACAGGCAGATTTGGTTGAAGAGACCATTCAGGAGCAGGTAGCAAGGAGGAAATTTGGTCCATCAAAAGGAATTTCAGTCAACAGCATTTTTATTTTTTTTCAGGAAGAGATATTGTGTGGTCCGACAGGGAATGATTGGTATCCATTTGTGAAAGGGAAAAAAAGATTAGAAAGAGAATAATTAGAAAACAGCGATATTTACAGCAAAGGAATTTTTTCTCAGTTTTCATGAATCAAAAGAATAAAACAGTCAAATCACAGAAAAAGAATAAAACATTCTCAACAGAAATGCATATCCCACAGAACAGGTTACACACGTAACCAGTGCTGAGTTGTCAAGCAGTGAAATGAGACCCTCCGCGCCCAGTAACTTATAGAAAAAAAGACTTATTTTCCTCTGCTACTCTGTACTGTGGAGAAAACGTGCCACATAGTGGGCTCCAGTATGATGTTTTCTTCCTGTGGCAATTGGGAAGGCAACTGGACAGAGTCAGGGAAACAGTAGTGAGATGGGGTGCTCTCAGCCTTGGGCCACTACGCGTGGATCCAAAGTGACCACCCAGGATCATGAGTGGAGAAGTACTGCCGGGTGGCACAACTTACGTACAATCTCTCTGTCTTGGATATACTAATAAAAATGTTCAGTGTACAGGACCTCCGCAGAGATCTCAGCTCTCCTCAAGATTAAGTAGTTTTGTAAGACATCAGTGAAACCTATCTCTGTGCATTTTGCTCTAACTTTGCTTCCCAGCTGAATTTATGCTCATCAATAGTATGTACGTTGGAGAAAGAGCAGAGCATTGGTTTGTATGTAGAAAAAAAAGCATTATCTGAAGATTCAAAGATAAAGGTGGGAATTTCAGGCACATGAAATTCCTCTGCTTGAGCTCTTTCTGCTCTTCTGCTATTTCTGCTATGTTTGCACATAAACAAAGAAAGTAACTTCCACCCTCAGTGATACTTCTTCCTCTGGAGTCCCTTGAGGTTGCACGCGTACAGATTAGGATGGCTTTATCCTAGCATACTGAAGACCAAACCAATACATCAGAAGTTTGCATTGCAGCATTGAACTGCAGTATAATACTGAGACTGTGGTTACCCAAAGCTTGTAACATCAAACTTCCTTTTCATTTGTCCATCTATATCTGACCTTCTCTGGACTAGCTCTAGATGACAATGATGCTTTTTTCTAATATCCTGATAAGAAAAGGTCTCATGATTGGTTTGCTTCTGTACCTGCAATATGATTTTACACTGGAAACATACAGGAGCTGTAAAGGTCCACAGAAACAATACTTTACCCTGCTCTTTTTTTTTATTTTTTTAAATCTTTGATAAAATTCTTACTGAATCCAGCTGGAGTGACCTGGACCCAAGACTCATTTTTAGCTTTTACCACATTAGATGTTGGCTATTTTTCACACTGTTTTACACCAGGCTTTGTTCTGGTATGATTCTACTGTTGGACTGCATCTGTTGGACTGTAGCTAGATATAATTCACATAGCAATGTTTCTAGGGAAGCATGCCATTATCTAAGTGTCTGTATAACTGTGCTGTTCTAAAAGAATGAACAACAGTGAATAAGTAAGTAAGTCAATCACATGCAGTAAACATGGTGTCTTGGTTGCCTCAGCAAAAGTTCAAGTCTCCACCACAGATAGGGTTCTACCAATTCAAAGTTATTTCTTTTCCTCTTCGTACCCTTTCGCATAATTTAAGTAATACTACAGATACTTAAAATCCTTTTGGTTATCAGCATTTTCACAGTTTAAAGTGGCAAAATAGAAAAATGTGATTCTACTGATGGTACATTAGGATCATCACATAAAAACTCTTTTGAAAGCAACAGCTTTTGAGAAACAAATAAAGAGGGAAAAGTAGGTTGTACAGAGGTACAATTCAGGTAAGTGAATATGATTAATCCTATTAACACACATTAATGTAGTTTTCTCCTTTTCATAAACCTGAAAACATTAGGAAACAATGTTGACCTAAGATCAAGGATGTAAGAAAGGAGAAGAAAGAGATTGAACCAACCCAATACATGTAAAAGAAGTTGGCAGTGACAAAATGAATCTTTTCAGAGAGTTGCACTCACCATCCTTGCAGACCGTTCCTACTACGCAGACACCAGTGTCTAAGTTATAGCCGCTTGGACAGCTCGTGCAGTTTCGGTCTCCCTGGCCACTGCATTCCACGCAGCTGGCATCACATCTGGAAGAGAGTGCCAGAGGTTGGCCTTAGGGCCGCTCACCAAACGCAAAGGGTCCCAAGACACCTCCTGTGTAGTGCAAAGGGCTTACTTGATGTTTTCAACTGTATCAGCTGGTTTAATTATTTAAAAAAAAATACTTCCCCTATAACCCAGTCCTGCCTCTTCCCTCTAAACAATCTTCATTCATACTTTTTTTAAATTAAATCGCTGTGTTATTCTAACATCTTGGAACTATGCAGAAGTAACCAACAAAGGTGTTAAAGAGATTGTGTACTATGCACTAGCAAGGGACAATCTCAAAACCACAGGATGGAAAAGACCGACCTGCTGCCCAGTCCTTTCATCACCCTTCAAGCTGCATCATCTTTTGTGCATTGATTGTTTTTTTTTGTGGAAAACTATAACACATGGTGATTCCCTTCCTGCCTGAACCCAGTGCAAGTCAATAATAAATGATTCCAAAGGGCCTGTGGTATTTGTTTAACAAAGAATACAATAGAAAAAAAAAGTCCCTTCTGTGTATAGCACAACCCTGTCCAAGACTTATCTGCTCATTTGTATACTGAGTCAGATGAGCTATTTTGGAGAGCCGTCTGATATTATATTTGTGCCATGTCTGTGTCTGTGCAGCTGAAGAACTGAAATGGTCCTTATGAACAGCAATTAACTTGCTATTAAAAATCCTAGTTTGACTTTTTTAGTTTGTTGAGAAAGATAGCTCCTCTGCTAGATCTGTAAATTCTACATTTCTCTGCATATGTATTCAGATTCTCACTACAGGCTTTCGAAAGCGAAGGACAAACATATATGCGCAAGAAAAAACACTTTAAAAAGACCTGCATGAATAAAATTCACATTAAATTAAGAAACCCTTTTCCTTTATTTGTTTAGCATGCAATACAATTTTTTCTATTTTTTGAAGTCAGCAGTGTTTTATGTTCACATTATTATTATTTATCTTTTCCTACACAATGATGACTAACATGCTGCCAAACATTAGACACATACATTAGCCAGTGAAGAACCTTCCTACCTTTTGCAGGTTTTATATCCACTTTCAGTAGAGTGATCAAGGTAATAACCACTACTACAGGACTGCACACATCTTCCATCTTCCATAAAATAGCCCTGTGTGCAGTTTATACAAGAATCTACTCCAGCACCTTAAAAGAGAGAAAATACACAGCATAACTGGTCAGTTCCTACCGTTGCCTAGCTGTAGCAGAAGTTTATCACAGTCTTAGAGGCCACATTTTACTTGCCTTACTTCTTTTCTGCTGCTACGTATTGCAAATGGTAACATCAAACAATAAAGATATACAGCTAGAATTACATTACATTACATAATTTCAGTATGTATTTTTCTGAAAGAAATGGATATTGGCAGTTCTAAATCTGCCACAAAGTCTATCAGTCATTCCTTCTTTCTAGAAAGACAATGGAGACATAATTAGAAATTAGAATGAGCTCCATTAAAAGCAAAGAAATGATTATACGTGCACTTTCAACTTTTCAACTTTCAACTAACAAAAGTTAGATTTTCATGCTAACTGAAAGAAGTCTGCCATACTTAAAATACACTAAAGAACTACCAAGAGAATTAAGATTTTACATGTCAGCAGTCATGTTGTACTGGAACCATGACAGAGTAAAATAAAATCTGAGGTAATAATACAGAGGAAGCAAAAAGATGCAGATGAATGTCAATGAAGTACCTGCACATGTTGCACAGGAACGGTGACACGGTTCACATTCCCTACCGTTATGGTATTTTCCTTCTTCACAGCGGATAGCACATTTGGAACCATGCAAACTATTGTAAAAAGGAAAAAAGCACAGTGTTTGAGCCCAGCGCAGATAACAGCAACAGAGGACAACAAGCTCATTCACAAACCAGTAATTCTCTTTTAATAAAGGAACAAGAAATTATTAGCGTTCACCAACTTCCTTCACTGCTCATATTTTATAAATTTAGAGACAGCAATCACTTCAAGTGGGAATGAAATACAGTATTGCCTATGGTGAAGTACAGCAGCCATTTACAGACTCCTAGTAAATACTACCAAGTAGTAAAGGACAGAAAAAAAAAGAACAGTGCCAAAGAGCATTGAAAATTCAGGCAAGTAAAACGTAATTGCCCATGAGGAATTTGGCACAGGGTCAGCATCACTGCATTAAAAAAAAATGCTGAGGGACTTGTTAACAAGATCTCATGCTTCTCTTGAAAGACCAGCAGCATCTCCCAATACCATGCTACAGCACAGGCTAAGAATAAACTCACAATGCAGGAAATCACCACCCCTTTCTGCAATAGCAGTTTGCTTTCACATTTCCATAAGAATACCAGTTCTGCATAGCTTGGGAGATTTGTCAAGATTGCAGCCAGAGGTATTCTGCCTGCGGGCACTTTTGAGTGATAGTACAAAATAGTAAGTAACAGAGAAGAAAGGAATAGCATAAGGAGTCACATTTCCATGCTTCTCTCTAATAGCTGTTTATGCTTTCATGTTAAAAAGACCCTGCTCTAGGCACCTTATAAGCTACGGCTTCTCTGACATGTTTGCCATCTTCTGTGGAATGTCAGCTTTCATCCAATTCAGCCGTTTCTCTAAAAATGCCCCGCAGCTCTAGGGAGTGCCACCCAAAGTGGGTATTAATCCTGTTTTACAGATTGGCTGCAGAAAAAGTCGTGTGTGCTGAGCACCACTGGAAATTTTCAAGGGTGCATGTGGTCCCAGTATGGAAAAAAATGCTTAAATTAATAATTCAACAAATGTAGCGACACCTGCCTGCTTATTATTTTTCCTCAGTCACACATTCAAAGTGTTTTACAAAGCAGGTATCGTTATCATGATTTTACAGACAGGAAGACTGATCATTTGCTCAAGTTTAGTTAAGGGACCAATACCAGGATCAGAACTCAAATCCAGGTCTCCCAAGTCTCATCCAGCGCTCTGCTTGTAGAGGAGTGACAAGAAAATGCAGCACTTGCTGAACAACTGGGGAGTATGAAATTCATGTCCTGCAAGGCTCCATTTATTTGTCACACCCACACAGATGGTACTTGTTCAAAACTACCAAAAGCAGTCTCAGCCTGCTAATATTGCCCAAGAAAACATGAAATTTGGGATCTTTTATTTTTTTTTTTTCTTTCAGTTTCTCTTCTCACAAAGATCAGGCTTGTCTCCTTTCTTCAAACTACTGTTTGTGATAATTGACAGGGAAATACATAAACTCATTTCCTGAGTAATAAATAAAATTTGGACGTAATTCTTTTTTAGAGACTGTGTCCTGTAAAGTTACAAAGTTGTAAACTTGGGTCTTCTGATATATTTTGCCTATTATAGGAACATCTAAACTGCTACTTTACTAATCTGATTTCACAGATACACAAAAGGCCATACTATGTCTGTTAAAGTTCTCCAAAATCTTAATATGGACTGAAAACTTAAATACAGGGGAAAAAAGGGAAGTAAATACTCATATTTCACAGAGGGTTTAAATAGACCAATGTTCTCATCCAGTCCCATGCTTTCCTTCCCATTTAATCATACTTGCTCTTTAAAGGGTCACTTTTAAAAAACAGATGTATGTGTAATAAGAATTGTTCAGGTGCATGAAAAAAATCTAAATGCAACGTATGAAGAAATAAAAGTTCCTTTACAAAATGTAAAGGAATCTAGCTATCGATGTCCTGGAAACAAACAACATTCAGCTTTTACTAACTGAAAGATGAAAATCCACTTTGACAGAAGGTAAAAGCCCAGTGTTAAACATTCATAAAAAATCCAAATTCTGAAAGAAGAACCCCTGCAGATACTGAATGCTAATTTCATATTCTTTGTGGCATAAAGCCAGCACACGGCCCTTTACAAATTTTATAAGATTTTTGACCTTTGCCAGTTGGATCAAAAGGTCATTCATTCATGAGGGAGCTTGAAATGTGTACTGCTGCTTTGTGGATTTTACCTATCAGTTTCAAGAATGATTAAGTCCCCCCACCAAGAAAAAATATCCACTGCTGTTTAATACATGTGCACACTGCATCGTAATAGAATTGAGCCTGAGGTACCTAAGATAAGTGAGTGATTGGATGTATGAGCAGACACAATAAAGATAAGAAAATAGTTTCCAACTATCACAGGAATGAATCAGAAGGATTAATACAATTCACCAGCTCTACTGCTAAAAAATCCTTGATGGCTGCACTATAGGTCAAAAAAAGTGAAGAGGTCAGCTTTCCACAGGACTGTGGCTTTTATTTTACCTGAAATGAAAGGTCTTCTAAAAATCCATTGTTAGCCAAAATGGCACATAGTGGCACAAGAAAATACGTAAACAGCAATGAAACACATGAAATGAGGGCTATTCAAGGTTAAATAGCTATAGAACTTTCTTCCTTGTATATCCATTGACTCATAAGCCTCTTCAACTATTGTGTTTAGTGACATCCATCATTTTCTTACCTTAGGCCGTGTTTGCATTCTGTGCAGATTTGGAATTCAACACAAGTCTTACAGTTTTCACTGCATTTTCGGCAAACTATCTTACCTAAAAAGGAAAAAAAGAAAACCGCGCAGAAAAGCCTTGTCAGTTACATTTAATGAAATTATATGGATATATTATTACACGATTTCTTGCTTTTCTAGCTTGACATCAGGAATGGAAACAGAAAGCTAGACTAAAACAGCTAATAGCTAAAATAGCTGAATGCTGCCTATCATCAGCTTTTTCATCATACTTCACGTGGCTTAAACTATTTCTAAATGTTTGAAGGAATAGGTGTACCCTTAGAAAAAGAACATGCTTTGAGGTTGTTAAAAAATCTTCATAAATATGTTTAATTTATATTAATAATTTACATTATGGACTTAAACAGTCTTTTCAAACACAGTGCTGAATGCAATGCGTTCCAGTGACCCTCTTGCAATTTACCTCTTATGCCTTCCATACAAGTAGCCTGTCCTGTCTTAACTCATCTGGTGTTCAAGGACACACCTGCGTGAACACTTCTGATCTTAACTAAGTCAAGACATAAATTACTTAACATCTGTCTTTTAATCTCAAAAACTCCCTCCTTGAAGGGAGATCTCTGTCTTCAGACCTCCTACCTTTTGAGATGCAGTGCTGTGTACCTCTCTGAGAAGAAAAAAATGATGTTCCCATTTAATCCTAAATTTTTATCTATCCATCTTGACTGGGTGGAAGAGAATTCCCCTCACTGTAGTTTTCAGACAGTGAAAATGGAAAAATAAAAGTAGCAGTTGCTCTTACTAATCCTCGAAAATGAACACAAATCTTCGTGGTACAGAAAGCAAAAGGCAAGGTATCCTGCTGAACAAAGTTCTTGAGCATATATTTATCTTTTAAGCATGTGCCTAAAGCTAACTGAAGTCAGTGGAGTTTAAGCCCATGCTTGAATGTATGTCTGAGTATTTTTACTAGTCAAAGTTGGTAATTAAACATGGGCACTCTACTTGGCCTACATCACAGGAGCAAACTGAAGCCAGGTGTCTCACATGGCAGAGAATTACTGCTCTTGGGTCACCACATCACTGCAGGTACTTAAGTCTGTCAAAAATATAAACACTTTTTATACCCGAGCAGCCTGTTTTTCCTTAGTGCACAAGTTCAGTGCCTGTGCAGGATTTCTCGGCTGTTTATTCTATGTACATAGGGTCATGGTGGTGCCACAACATTCGGGTTTGGGGGAAGAAGGAATACTTCATGTTCAGAATTAGGGTGCTGCCCATCCTGTCTGGAGTAGTGAAAACCTGCTCCATCCTGCAACTGACTTGTCCTTGCACTGACCTCGTTGTGCTGCTGTTACTCTTAGCCACAAGCAGAAAAGACATTCTACTGCAAAGTATGATTTTTAAAAGCTATCTATCAAAGCAGAATCCTAGATTAATTTTTGAGGAGATTCTTAATCGCAATTGGCATCTAAAAATTTAGTAAGTGGAGTAGGATAAGAAATAAAGGTATGAACACATGCTTCCCTTGGTTGCAAGTATTCCAGCAACCCCCAAGATCAAATTCTGTAGTCCACAATAAAGAAATAATATGAAATACTAACTCTTATCGAGGTAAAACCCATCTGGGCAGCTGGTAACACAGCTATTGGTTACTTCATTCAGGTAGTAGCCAGATTTACAGGTCATGCACTGGTCACTGTGGCCTCCAACACAGGTTTCACAATTGGGTGAGCATTTTTTACAGCGTTTCTTGTCTGCATTGTAGTGACCCGGCGGGCAGTTCAGAACACAGATCCTGCAGAGAGCAGGGAAGAGAAGACAGAGTTGTTAATGAAATAACCTGCCACCACGTTCCTGCAACATGACTGCAAAGCAGAAGTATTTCTCAGCATTGCTGTTTTTCTGATGATCACCTGTTTACTGAAATGCAACCCTCCCAAGCACTGAATCAAGCTGCCTCTTCTTGTCTTCTTTTTCTTTCCCAACAGCATATGCTCTCTCACTGGCAAACCCTTGTCAGGCAGTCACGTGGTATCATTTTTAACCATCTACATCTCTTCCTATCTTGTTCAAACTCAATCACGGAAGCTGTAATAGCTATCACAGTTATATATATAGCCATCTTATGAAAAAATAATCAAGAGACAGGGAAATAATCAGAGAAGGGTGTTTGAAGGCTGTACTTTATATTCTGATTAGCTAGGTTTTTTCTCACTCCGAAGAAAATTTGTCAAATTCAGAGGAAAATAAATTATCCATGACTGCAGCAAAGAGAAGAGAAAGAAATTTAAGACATACACTGAGGAATCCATGAAGTAAAGATTTTTTATTTGGTCTTACCGTGTGTTATTCTTAGATTTGTAGTAGTAGTGCAGACAGTCAGTACAATGATCTGGTCCTGGCCCATCACACCCTACTTTACTGCATTCTGCATTGCAAGGACCTATAATAAAACCAAAAATCCAGGAGGAAAATTAACACTTCCCATCTGGTACTGAGTATCTTTTAAAACATAATATTTTAATGCGGAATTCAATTACTCCATTTACATATGTGATCTGAAGTCCAAATAGTAATTTGGCACCACTGAAAAGAAAAGGGTTAAACAATTTTTTAGCAAGCATGGTATCCACTACAGAACCTATCAGAAACTATTTCTGGCTACAGACAGATTCTTTCCTCATGAATTAGAAATCATTTTGAATTTTATTCAGTGGCTGCTCTGGTTACTGAGTGGGCGACAACTGGTTTAGGTGGCTACCACAACCCATGAGCACCAGCCCCAGGGCCCCGACTCGTCTGCCTCTGTGCTATTACATGCTGCAAAAGCCCTGGCTAACACTTGCTGATTAGCAAATCTTCCATCTCACCAGAACCTCATCTTCACAGTTTTCAGATAGGTCCTTCCAGCTAAAGGAGGAGAGGTCTGTTGACTCCTGCCTTTATATATGGGAACAGGGCATAGGGGTAAACTTGTAACTATTTTAGGATCATTGCTGTCCAGCAAATGAAATGCCACTCTGAAATTCCTCTTAACACCAGGCAAGCCTGTAGCAAAGTGATTTATTCATGCAACAAAATCTGAAGAAGTGAGTGACCTTTACAGCAGAGATGTTAAGTTACACACATTGTAGGTATTATAGTACATATGCAAACTGAGATGACTAAGTGTCTTTAGGTAATTCATATAGCTCCCTACAGCTAGGATCCACTCTTTTACATTAACCCTCAACCCTGCTCTTCACTGCACCTACAACAAAAGACCAAGACTCTGAATACTTCTCCTGCCTCTGTAATTTCTGCTGTCCTATCATCTTTTCCCTTTTCTTTCCCTCCTAAAGTGTGGTGGTGATGACCAAAATGGACACCAGAGAAAGACCGCTATCTAGTCCGTGCCTGAATGCATCTCTTCCTTTGAAATATTTTCTTTTCTTTCTAAAAGCTTGGTCTCCCATTCCTGGGCTGTACGATGTCACAGAACTGACAAGGTAAAGTAAACTTCATTTCCCACTCCTCTTCAAGTGTTTTTTTTTCCTGTTACTTGTGATTTTTTGTGTGATGATGACATCCATTGTATTATTTAATTAGATAACATTCTTGGCTTCAGTTTTAAGTATTTTCTCCCTATTACAAGACCCCTCAAAATATAATGGTAAAACTCTACAAATCACATTTCATGACAATTCATAACAAGCTATGTTTCAGTAACAAAACCGAAGTCAGCTCATTTTTGGTGACCTGTAATGTCTAAGCATTGTACTTGGACAGAGGTGAATGATGAAATTGAAGAGAGGAATGCCTGGAGTAGAAAATACCTTGCCAACCCTGTAAGATTCAGGCGACTGCCTCGAGGGACCTCATCACAGCAGCTTACAATAAAATTTTGGACAAGCTTTTGGAATGTGCATGCACGACAATGGACAAATCTCAGCATACTTTTCTCTACATATTTGTGTCTGAAAAGGGGAAACATATGCCTTTGACTCATGTGAGCCATTGCTTAATCATTTTGTGGATCTTTATTCACCTTATGGAAAACTGAGTGATTGTCAATTGCATTGGAAAGATGAATGAGCTACAGTGTTTTATAATATCTACTGGTAATGCCATCAAGAATTGTTAATGCCTTAAACGTGACTGATACCTAAAGAAGACTGTTAAGCATTGATTGTCCAGCACTGGTGTCCATGCTACCTGCGTAGCAGGATGAGAAAATATAAACAAGCAGTTTATAGTGTTTCATTACCTACCAAAATAAGGAGTTAAGAAGTTCTCAATCTAAAATAGGCACTGGGGGTCTGATGTGCTGTAGCAGGAGATGGTAATAACAGAAACTTAAGATTCAACAGTCCTAACCATCTAAAGAAAGCTCCTGGCACTGCTGGATTACATGTGGGAAACTGCCAACTCGACTCACTCCACAGCACTAAAAATCTAGTTCTACTAAAATCTAATGTAAATAATGAAAAACTTCTACAGGGATCAATGGAAAACAGCATGTATATAGAAGACAATATTATTCATATACACATATCTATCTATATATACACACACAAACATATACACACACACATACAAAAAGCAGTGCATTCTTCATAGCACCTTAACTGTATGTTAAAAATATATAACTTCTGTGCTTATACAATAATGACAAAAACGCATATGTAACTTTAAATTATTAAACAAATAATTATGATCTTAAATTAAGAAACCACTTCACTGAACTCACACCACTCCCACCCCCGTATGGTAAAATCCTCAGGTAATTTTATTTTGAGTAGACATCCTGTCAGCACCACGTTTTAGCCTCAGAATATTAATTTTCCTATATATAATTACTATAAATCCTGCATAATTAGTATTAGTTGTGCCACTGAAATCCTAACTAATTAAAGGAAATATAAATACTACTTTGTTCTTTTAGTCAGAGAAGATTAACTATCGGTGTTGTCTCTATTTCACTAATTTTAGCTATTTATCTGTAATTTTTTTTCTGGCAACTTTCAATACTATCTAATTGTTTCCCAGACAAGAAAGGCCACAGATCTTGCTGTGGGGTCAGAATCCTAGTCTTGAATTAACGCAAAACCACCAAGAGACACAAAATGTGGAAGAGGGAACATATCAGATAAGCAAGTCAGAGTCTGGATAATGTCTGACCATACCATTGACAATACAAAGTCCTATGAGAGAAACATCTTATACATGCAGAGTTTGAAGTTACTCCTTCAACCTTTTATGTGTTCAGTAAATACACAGAGTAAATGAATGATACTTCAAAGTACACACCTGAATAGTCATCTGTTCCATAATCTTCTGTAGGGTCTTCAACCGGACTAGAGCGCACTCGTTCCACTTTTGGAAAATCATTTCTTGGTGAGTAAGGCTGGATGGATGTTCCATACAGTACTAAGGACCATTCTTTCAATTTGCCTAGAAGTTAAATATTTAAAATCTAGCTTTAGAAATTGCTTCCTATTTTCTCTGTCTTACAGAAAGATATCACTAGTAAACATGACTTTGTCAGTAGGTATGGAAGACTTTGCATTTCATCTAAGTGTCTTTAAACATAGACAGCACAATCTTTGCTTTACTACAGATTTGGAAGGCTTACTTTATTTGATTGGATTTTCACACTGTATTTTATTTTGTTCCACCCTCTTGTAGGTCTACTAAAGGTCTGCTGCACAAGTTGAACTCAATAAAAACAATAAACAAAAAAAGTCTGGTCATAAAGTTATTCAGAAAATTTTTATGGAGTTCAACAAGGTGAGTTTTTGCTCCAGATTTCACTTTTCCTCAGAACATTAATTATCCAGTTTTTATTATTTGACATCTCTTAGCTAACTAGCTACATACTCAGAATTCTGACTTAATAGAGGGGTTACATTTTGGTTAATACTCAAGAGTATTTTTCATTGGCTTACAGGATATATCTTGATGAACACAAAAAAATTTCTTTTAAAATCTCCATGGTAGAATGTCAATGTCCCCTCCCAAAACAGCATAACTTCATATTCACTTGGCCTAATTATTTGGCAGATACATTACTCCATTGTCTGAGTTCGTCACTATTATTTTATTCTCTCAGCACTCACTCAAGTGAAAGAAAAAATTGTCTGCTTGCCTGAATCTTACTTTTTTGGCAAGTTTTTTGTGGAAGAATGGAAAGATAAATGTGTATCAAGTCATCAGTTCAGGCTGTCAGGACAAGAGGTGTGAACTTGCAGCCTCCACCTCCATGTCTTTACTCCCCAGTGAATTAATTCTGTGAAAGAACAAAAGGATTCAGGCCTCAAATAATGCTTAAGGTAATGATGCATGAAAAATACATTCCTGCTTGAGAAGGTGGAAAGCAAGTTTGGCCTTACCCTGTTCTCTTGATTCTATTTATCTGTGTCAAAGCAGCAAGTTCTAAATGTCAATTTCTCATCGGAAGAGACAGGGAAGAGGGGAGCTGGGAGCATTTCTTTTCTAAATTTGAAAGATTCTATTTTTGTAGGCTGTTCTGTGGTTAAAATACTCTTCCCTTGAACTACTGATTTAGAAAAAATGTAATCCAGGTAAGCCTCCCCACAGGAAAATCACTTAATATACTTTCTGTAAAATTAAATTCAATGCCACTCAATACCTTGTTGCTTGGGCTTTTTCAGCCTGTGCAAGCAAATTACTTTGACCTTTATTAGAATCAAGTTATTTTTCTGTATTTTCCCAATGTCATCTGGTATCCTCTGAGGACATGACCAAAACTGAACATTATCTCTCTGGTTTTACGTTCATCTGCCAAGCATTAAGCAACAATAACCAAAGCCACGGATTTCACTGAGGAATGACAGCTAACTGACAGATGATAACCCAATTCTTCTAAATTGTTTTATACTGGGGTTTTAAATTGGGGTTAAAGATGGGAATAAAACTGCTATCTCACTGTCTCTGACAATCCAATTTAATCTTTATTTGATAGAAATTTCTACACTGTATATGAAACCTTCTCTGTTCTATACTCAATTTTAAAGAAAGAGTATAGGCAAGACTCTACATCATACAACAGTTGTTTCGCACAGTAATTTCCAACTTCTTGTAGCTGAAGCAAAACATTACTTTTAAAGAGACTTTCAATCTTGATTTTAAAAAGTATTTGATGAAGAACCTCTTCTTCTCAAGAAGAATCTCTTCTTCTCAAGAAGAACCTCAGTTCTTCTCACCTTCAACCTTCTTCTCACCTCTTGCCAAACAGCTGGCTGATCACCTTGACTGTCAAACTCTACACACCTTATTTTCTATTTGTCTTTTCCTAGGTCTAGCTCACAGCCATGAAGCTCTTTAGTTCCCACTAGATTAAAAAAAAACCCAAATCACATATTTTCTTCTTGTATAGACACTTAGGGATCAAGTCACCTCTCAATGTTCTTTAAAGTGATTCAGCTGAGTTCTTAAAGGCACTTTCCTTTTAGCAAAAGAGTTATACAGGGAAGTCGTGTTTAACTACACAAGCAGTCATCTCTATAGCCTTTTCAAAGCTACAGCTTCTTCTTCTCCGCATGCAATCTCTGTCCTTTTTGTGATTTAACCCACTTCTATAGCATATTGACCACAATATATTGGATGCAATCAAAAAATATGTGTTTTACTAAGTTACCCAGACCTTTCCATCCTCATCGTTATTTTGCTCCAATGATCACAAAACTTTCCAAGTGTTGATTTTATATTTCTTCCAGAACACTGGTAAAAATATCAAATACTAGAAAGTAATATCTGCAAGGACCCACTAACAGGCAAAGGTGCTCCTCAAGCAGAGTGTATGGTTGTGTATGGGCTTCACACACATGGAAGGGCTTGTACCAACATACCTGCAGCAAGGATTGGAGCCTTAAAAGTATATCTAATGCAACAGGGCAGTGAGGGAAATAATGCAGGGTCTCTCAGGAGATTAGTTTCCTTTTAAGAATGGTTCAGTAAACAAAGAGAGAGAAAATTCATGTGACTTGCCAGCAAATAAATGAAGTCTGCCTCAAGGCAGGTTTAATTTGCACAATGAAAATATTTCAATAAATAAGTATATACACATACACACACACTTTTATAATGAATAAACAAAGTGTGCACATTTGAGCCAAAATCTTTCAATTCCCATTTTTGGCTGATTCCATCATTTAGTTTGGCTACAATAATCCCTTACCCTGCTTGTATTTAG